>NC_083616.1:15571357-15865538 GCF_963584025.1 Labrus mixtus | reverse complement strand
AGATACAGATAGAGAGATACAGACAGAGAGATACAGACAGAGAGATACAGATAGAGAGATACAAATAGAGAGATACAGATAGAGAGATACAAATAGAGAGATACAGACAGAGATACAGACAGAGAGATACAGATAGAGAGATACAAATAGAGAGATACAGATAGAGAGATACAAATAGAGAGATACAGATAGAGAGATACAAATAGAGAGATACAGACAGAGATACAGACAGAGAGATACAGATAGAGAGATACAGACAGAGATACAGATAGAGAGATATAGACAGAGAGATACAGACAGAGATACAGACAGAGAGATACAGATAGAGAGATACAGACAGAGATACAGATAGAGAGATACAGATAGAGAGATACAGACAGAGATACAGACAGAGAGATACAGATAGAGAGATACAGACAGAGATACAGACAGAGAGATACAGATAGAGAGATACAGACAGAGATACAGACAGAGATACAGACAGAGATACAGACAGAGATACAGACAGAGAGATACAGATAGAGAGATACAGACAGAGAGATACAGACAGAGATACAGATAGAGAGATACAGACAGAGAGATACAGACAGAGATACAGATAGAGAGATACAGACAGAGAGATACAGACAGAGATACAGACAGAGATACAGACAGAGAGATACAGACAGAGAGATACAGACAGAGATACAGACAGAGATACAGACAGAGATACAGATAGAGAGATACAGACAGAGATACGGACAGAGAGATACAGACAGAGATACAGACAGAGATACAGACAGAGATACAGATAGAGAGATACAGACAGAGATACGGACAGAGAGATACAGACAGAGATACAGACAGAGAGATACAGACAGAGATACAGATAGAGAGATACAGACAGAGAGATACAGACAGAGATACAGATAGAGAGATACAGACAGAGAGATACAGACAGAGATACAGATAGAGAGATACAGACAGAGAGATACAGACAGAGATACAGATAGAGAGATACAGACAGAGATACAGATAGAGAGATACAGACAGAGAGATACAGACAGAGATACAGATAGAGAGATACAGACAGAGATACAGATAGAGAGATACAGACAGAGAGATACAGACAGAGATACAGACAGAGAGATACAGATAGAGAGATACAGACAGAGAGATACAGACAGAGATACAGACAGAGAGATACAGATAGAGAGATACAGACAGAGATACAGACAGAGAGATACAGACAGAGATACAGACAGAGAGATACAGATAGAGAGATACAGACAGAGAGATACAGACAGAGATACAGACAGAGAGATACAGATAGAGAGATACAGACAGATATACAGACAGAGAGATACAGATAGAGAGATACAGACAGAGAGATACAGACAGAGATACAGACAGAGAGATACAGATAGAGAGATACAGACAGAGATACAGACAGAGAGATACAGACAGAGATACAGATAGAGAGATACAGACAGAGATACAGATAGAGAGATACAGACAGAGATACAGATAGAGAGATACAGACAGAGAGATACAGACAGAGAGATACAGACAGAGAGAAACAGACAGAGAGATACAGACAGAGAGAAACAGATAGAGAGATACAGACAGAGAGATACAGACAGAGAGATACAGACAGAGAGATACAGATAGAGAGAAACAGACAGAGAGATACAGACAGAGAGAAACAGATAGAGAGATACAGACAGAGAGATACAGACAGAGAGAAACAGATAGAGAGATACAGACAGAGAGATACAGACAGAGAGATACAGACAGAGAGATACAGATAGAGAGATACAGACAGAGAGATACAGATAGAGGTCGGGGATCATGTGCTGGACCTGAAGACTCATCAGTACACAGTAAAAGGTGCAACTCGATGGTGGCCTGTCGCTTTCTTCTATAACCTTTTGGACATGGCTGTGATAAACGCCCATGTCCTATTCGAGGCATGCACCTCGACCACCATCCCCAGAAGAGCCTTCATACTTCAGCTGGCAAAGGAACTGCGAGAGGAACACCTGCGTGTCAAGGCCAGTCTGACATCGGCGCCCACGGAGCCAAAGCAGCCACAAGAGCCGAAAAGGAGGCAGTGACAGATCACCACTCACTGCAAGCAAAATAAGAGCCTTCTCTCCTGCAAGGGATGCAAGCACCCTGTGTGTGGGAAGTGCACCTTAAGGGTTTAGAGCTTTCGCCCCAGGTGTGTGCCTTAGGGGCCGCGGCGCTCTCCAAGGTGCTGATTTTCGCAACTGCATCTGTTATGTTATGGAGTTCTGCAGTTATTTTTGTATATAGTTCCATAGTTTGACCTGCCCATAGATAGCCTTGTTGTTTCTTTGCCAATAGTGTTTTCCATCCGACCTGCATTGTGGCGACAACCTGTTGTTCATTCATTCATTCATGTGTGTGTGTGTGTGTGTGTTGTTCAGTGATTTTCTCTATGTCGGGGAAACAAATCCAGTTGCAGAGAGGAGGAGGAGGAGAAAAAAGTTTCCTCTCATTATTTCGGTGTCTTTATTAAAATGCATAGCCTAATATAGCCAACAATATAAAAGACTTAAAGTTATGTATTATTTATTATTGTGGAATGTATTTTAGGAACGGGAGACGTGGAGCTGCAGAAAGAAAAAAGCAGCGTACAGCGCACTACAAAAAAAGCCGACAAATATTGTAAATTGAAACAGAGGACATTTAAAAGGTTGCCAATCCTGCTCTATTCTCTGTGATATTTTGTTTGTACATAAAAGTACGTTGTATTTGTAATAATTTCTCGTAACATGAAATCGCATATGACGATCCGACAGACCGTTGCAGTGCTTGAAGGGGGCGCTACAATACTGGCAGTCCTAGTGTTAACGTGAATGAGAAGATCTGTGTGTAAAGTGACATGTTTTACCGTTGAAGAACTTGATGATGTCAGTGAAGTCCATGTTGTTCTCCAGGATGATGTCCCTGTAGATCTCCACAAGCGCTAAAGCAATGAAGAGGACAAAGTGACTGGAGGAGACATTCTTAGCTGCCCAGATGGTTTCCCAGACTGTAAACACGTCATCATACACCAGCTCTGGAAGACAGGACACACAAAGGAACAGGAGTGAAAGTATGTAAGTGTTTGAGGACGCGGATGGAAGGCAAGCTTTCGGGAAGCCGAATCATCAGCAAAGAGAGATAAGAGTGGGAGCAGGTGTTTGTTGGGGTGTGAGAGAGGATAAACTGAGATACAATGGTGAGAAAGATAACAGAAAACAAGATAGCCCATAGCTGATTCTTAGAGTATAAAGCAACATTGTTAAAAATATTTTCTTCTTTTCCTTTCTTTTCATCTGTGTCAATTTCATCTGTGTCATGAGTAGAGTGTGTTTTTATCCAAAAATAAATCTGATTTCTAAATCCTTACCAAGCCCCAATAACTGTATGTCTTGTTAATAAGCTGCCAAGAGGTCTGACGTTTCATGCACAAACAGGGCTTAAAGAGGAGTACATCTCCCACTCTTCTAATTTGCACAAACACTTTTCATCGAGCCGTCACTGTACCTCGCTTAAAGTCAAGGAGAAACCAGCGGTAACAGAAGTAGAAGTGGGTGTAGTCTCCGTTCTGGTGCATTAGCTCAAAGAGCTCAGAATCCAGGATCTTTACAGAGAGAGGATCACAGGAGATTCAGGGAAAAGACATAATGAGACTGGTGGTGAGAAAGCCAGGTGTCTGTGGGTAATACATGGATTTAGTGGTATCTGAGAGCTACTTTACTGGTGTCACCTGGATTAAAGAGCGCATGTTGGCAAAGTGAGTGTCCATAGCTCCTCCGTGTGGAAAGTTCTGATTCATTCTCTTCATGAGCTCAGAGAAGCAGCTGAAGGCCAGGGCCTCTGAGAGGAGCGAACGGAGAGAGAAAGCAGGAGTGAGTAAGTGAGTGGGCAAACTGTGCTCTGTTGTTTCATAAATAACCGTAAAATATACACCAAATGTCAGAGAAGAGGGAAAATAAGAAGTGATTCAGAGTGTTGACTCACCATCATCCAGAATTACGAGAAGAGGTGCGAGCAGATCACACATGCCTTGCACATAACCAATGTCAAGGTGCCTCCAGATATAGCTGAAAATATACAACCATGTGAACTTATTCATCCTGGGTAGTTTTTATCTGCAAATCTGAGACACAACCATATTCACAATTTACCAAATCAACTGTTGTTGGACTACTTCATGTGTCTCGATGATTCATGGTCTCATGTGTTGATAAAATAAAATACTTTTTTAAAAGAAAGTCCTAAAGGTGGTGCTAAAATTAAAGATAGGCATGAGTTTCCCTGTTTTGATTTCAGCTGTAATGACTTAAAGATGACTTAAAGCTGCACTACAGAGAACAAGGATTTCTTTTGTAGTTTTAGTTTGTGCAGGTTTGTCATTAAAAAAAAAGAATTTAGTCTCCTGATACAGCTGGGAAGTGTAGTTTGAAGAAAATGTTGCTCCAACATGTGTAATTCTTACTTTTGTTGGGGACTATACAGTATAATCCCATGCTTTAGTCGGGGACTTTATGCAGCTGTGGACTGACGAACATTAAAGGTGTTAATGTGGGATGGACTCAAAATAAACTAAATCTGCCATGTCCTTCATAATTAAGAAAAATGTCACAAATGTGTGCCTCATTGACGTGTCTTTGTCTGTTTGTGGACAACATTGGAGGCTCCTACATCAGTCATTTTCTATTTCTCATATAAAATGTATAAAATGCACATTTCACATTCTATTTGACTTCCTTGTCAGTGTTTCACCTGCACATGATGTTGCGCAGTTTTTCTAGGTTGGCAGGAGTGAAGTACCAGTAGTTTCTGTCACAGCGCTGGACATCCTTGTCAATGCGGTGAAGATTTAATGTATACAGGTCCAAAAGCTCTTGCTGAAAGAAACAAAACAATTCAAAATTATTTGAAAATCAATGTCAAAGCAGTGTTTATATGAGGGTAAATGAATTTGAGAATATTTGTGCATACAGAGAAGGTACTCTCAGCAGATCCTTGGTGGGTCGCTTCATTCTTTGTGTTTTCTGACCCGGCCAGAGAGTCAAACTGGGTGTAAAGGCTCTCCATCTCCGGCTCCTCAGACAGGATGGACTCTGTGCCTTCTGGACTTGCCGTCTCCTGCAGGAGCTCCACATTAGGAGAAGCCGAGTCCTCAGAAAATGTCGAGGCTTCACAGCGCCCCTTCCTGCTCCAAGGCACCATGGAAACTTTGGCGGTGGGGATCTCCTCCATCTCTATGGCAGAGGGAGACTCATCAGACTCAGTCATGACCTGAGCCTCGTCTTTCTGAGAGCTGAAGTAAGCTTCCTTTGGCCTCAATACCTCGGTGTCTGCCGTGAGAATGAGGCTCTTTTCAACTTCAGAGGCCACGGGTTCTACAGATATATTTTCTTTGTATTCTACCAGAGAAACCTCTTGTGTGCTAGTATTTGATTGGTCCATTTCCTTTGATATCAAATGTGTTTCTGCTGTTTTCTTTGATGTTTCCTCTATGCTCCTTTCCGTATCTGTTTTCAGCTTACTGAATTCTCCAGCTGTTTTTGTTGCAGCTGCTGATACCATCAGAGTATCCTCATTGGACACTCCTTTTTTTGTTTCCTCTAACTCTAAAGATTTAGCTCCTTTGAAGTCTGCCAGTGCATCTTGGTCGTCCTCTTCTTTTGTTTTAATAACTCCAGACTCCCTAACAGTTTGTTGTGTTTCAGGTTGCAGGCTTTTCTCTTTGTTGGCCTTCATAAGCTCCTTTTCAAGTGGTTGGATCGTGTTATCAGCTGTTTCCTCACTGTTGGTATTTTTTGCAGTTTCAGTCACATCAGCCCGTTTCCCCTCTCCCTCCCCCTCCCCCTCTTTGTTCTTTACTTGACCTTTCCCCAGGCTGTCCATTTCCTCTGTCAGACCTTCACTTTCTGCCCCTCCATGTTTGACAGTTGCAGATCTCTGTGTTAGATCAGCTGTAGCGCTGTCCTCTGTGCTGAGTGAACCGTCTGACAGGCCTGAGGTGACGGAGAAGTTACGGGAGGAGGGGTGTCCAGAGTCGGGAGAGCTCGTCTCGTTCTGCAGAGTTCCATTTTGCATCTTTGGCACCTGTTTGGCCTCTTCATTTTTAGGCTCCATCTCGATCTGGTCCACCTCCTCTACGGATTCAAACACCTGAAAGAACAAGCCAAAGGGAAGCAGGCTACTCCAGGGGAAGGGATGGGAGGATGTGAAGAACTAGCAGGAGAGAGAGTGCAGGGATGAGGAGTATTGTTTCAAAAGTTGAGAAAACATGCGTTACTTTAGCTATATACTGGATGATGATTCAGAAAACTTCATATGAGGCTATAAGCTTTTTTTTTTTTTTTAAATTCAAAAGGGGCCATTCAGCTTGTATGAATACAATCTCAGAAGGCATAAAGGACATTTCTTCAGGCTGTAATAGAGTGAGAATTTGATACCTGTGTGCTGCTGCTGGAGTCACTCTGTAGGCGAGCCAGACTCTGCCTGTCTGAACTCTGGGAGGACTGGGACTGAGTAATAAAGACATTCAGGCCAAGATATTGTTATATGAAACTTTTTTCTTTTTTTTTACATATCGAGGCTTATTGCTTCTTGGGCACACATTGTGCTCACATTTAAATGATACTCAAATGCCTAAGCATTGCACTTCTGAAAAGTTGCAAGAGCATGGGCCAAGCCCAATTTCTTTTTTGATTCTTCACTAAAAAGAAAAAGATAATAATGGATTAACAATTAGAATAAGTAGAGTCCATTTCTAGTAAAATTAACCTTGTTTAAAAATTTAACACATTCAAGTCACAACAAAACAATAGTGTCTGACTACATCACTACACTACTTTCTGAGCACACATCTTCCTGGTTCACCTCATTGCTGATGGTTGAGTCGTGGTGGACCATCTTCGGACTGGGGATGTCTATGCTCGCTCCAGTGGAACACTTTGCCAACGCCGCAGCATGCTGCTCCTTCTCCCGCTGCTTGACAATCTCCTCACAGCCGAGCCATTCACGCATGGTCTGCTGGTAGCACACTCGGACCTGCTCATCCACCTGTGGCGAGGGATCAAGGATCAGTTTTTTTTTTTCCATTCAAAATACTCTGAAAGTGAAGTCATAATCATGGACATGACAAACCTCCTTCCTCTCCTCCTCTGACATTCCAAACTGATAATGACCCAGCAGGAAAGGCCAAACCTCTTTACGCAGCGACGCTTCAACACCGCCAAAGTATACCAGGCGAAGAAGCTCCTTCTCTTCATATGCCTAAAGACGATTAGAAAATATCATCGGTCAACTCAGTACTTGCATTTCTCAAAACATCATAGCAGCCTCCTGTAAGCCCGGCTCCAGTCCAGAGGATGGCAGATGTTGGAGACAACAGGGACTGCTGCTTCTCCCAGCTGTCATTGTACATTTTGTGCTCATAACTTGCAAATAACTTCACAGGAAGATTCAATAAAAACCCCTTCAGATGTAAGTTAAGTCCTGATCAGTTGATGACACTCAACCAGTTTTCTATTGGTATTAATGCATTTAAAGGGTTAATTTGCTCTCCTCCATACACATTTCTTTTTCGGACAGGTCGTTATGGGTTTCATGCTGTAACTCAAAATGGAATAAATTGACGGTGTAATGGATTAAACAAAGATTTGAAAATTACTCACTTTACCCACTAATGGACCAATTTTTCCAATCCAAGAATTTACTTTTTCTGAAGTAATTTCATGTTTTCTTTCTTTTTATTGATTATGTATAAAGTACAACATTACTAAGGAAAAGTTACTAATACTGAGAAACTGAAAGCAAACAGAACACAGTGTTGTAGGACTCCAGCTCAAGTAGTTGTCTAATATTGTGTGAAAATGTTCATTATGTTTCCTCTTTAACTGTAATGATCCCTTTATAATGTCCTTTCATTAGCTCCCAGACATCCCATCTGTTATAAAGACTTCCATCCCTTCTGATAGCCATGGTGGATCAGGTTTGTAATAATCCATTGGGGTTGTTTTTTTTAACTTAACCCCACTATTGTCTGAATACAACATCACTAATTAAATACATGTTTGCTTTATCTGTAAATGTTTTTTCATTTTTACCCCAAAATAATCAGTGAGTGAATTATAATTCCATTACTCACCTCATAGAGTTGCATGGATTTGGAAAGTTTTTCTATTGACTCTTGTAGCTTCCATTTTATTGGATGTAAAACATTCACATCATCATATTTGAGTTGCATAAAAATACACCATTAAATTAGGCAAACATAATAACCATTAAAAAGAAAAAAAACAAGAATATATTTTCTTTTAAAAACATGTAAAACTCTTTCCTAATGATCAGGACAAACTCTCCATGGCTGCAGGTAATAAACTAGAGATGTAGACTCTGAGACTGACAGAACCATTAGTCATGCTTCATGCACATTTTTGTGAGACTAATGGGTTGAGCCACATAATTAGCAGAGGATGAATATGAATGAGACAGACCAGTGACAGTGAAAGGAAAAGCCCTGGAGTGGACGTGTGTACGTGTGTGTGTGTGTGTGTGTGTGCGTGAACATGCGCATGTGTGCGTGTGTGTGTGTGTGTGTGTGTGTGTGTGTGTGTGTGTGCGTGAACATGCGCATGTGTGCGTGTGTGTGTGTGTGTGTGTGTGTGTGTGTGTTATGTAAACAGCATACTGCCAACAGTCAAGCATGTGATGTTTGTGTTGTGAAACAAGCGATGCTTACTGTGCAGTCCTGGAGGAACGTCTGCCACACGTCTGCGGTGAGCCCTTTGAAGGCATCACGTGGCACATCAGGGGCAACAATGGTGTGATTGACGAGAGCAGAAAGGTGTGTACGCACAGTGGACAGGTGACGACAGTATGCCAACCCTGGTAGACAACACAGTTTATCACTTAATGCCTCTGCAGATGCTAGAAAATCAGAATGAGTAATGTGTACTAATTTCCAGCAATAAAGTTGTTCATTATAAGCGGTCACATACAGCCATAGAAAGCCCGAGAGATGATCTGATACTTCATGTTATCGCACAGCAGCTTCAGAGGAGTCCTGCAGGAGGAAAACACACACAGATTTATTTTCTATCATTAAGATGTCATTAAAGTAATCCTCTAGTTCATGATTTTGTGTGATTATTCACACTCTCCTGAATGTATGAGATATGGTACTGAATGTAGAGTTTGTTACCCTGCTGTGATGCCATACGGAATTAATTATCCCAGTGGTTTGCCTTTTAAACCATTTTTCTGCCTTGCATATCACACATCTACCACATTCTCATTACGAGCTGAATATCACATAATCATCTCCTGGGTAATTGCTAGGTTTTTTTTTTTTTTTTTCTCTGTGTTGAGAATTTCTGGTAGGCACAAAGGGACGTCAGGTGATTCTTCTGTGTTCCTGCAGCTTTCAGCGGTTTTCCTGTCACGACCCAACACAACTCAATCCAGCATCGACAGTGTTTATCACCCACCTCTCATGGTTGCACCCCTTGAGTGTCGTTCCGTCCAAGAAACTCCCCTGAGAACAAGAGGAACACGAAGCCTTCCTGAGAGTGGGGTGCCACATTGTAGCTCCCTGATCCATCAAGTCTGGAGGAGTCACTGCAACAGGCGCACACACACACAAACACCAGACTCGGTCTCTTACGAAAGCATTATGCTGCTCAGGCTTTTAAGAACAATCACATTTGCACTTTTGATTTAAACAAAACAGCAACGTTTCACATAAGCATAATGAAGCTGATTGCTCTTCATCTGCTGAGAGCACCTCAGAGTACTTCTTTGTTTGTGCTTGATTCCTGCTAGAGCCCAGTTAACATACATAAAACATTGTAGCTGGAAATGATGCATCATCTGAAAGCATTAAGCTGTCATATCTCATTACATTATTATAAAGAGACAGATAAATTGAGCAGGAGCCTCTCTCAGTTAAGGAGCCATATTCGATCAGTCTGTTGTTCTCCCATTGGCTGCTAAAAGGTTACAGAAATGTAATGTGGTAAAAAAAAGTTCATTCATTCAGGTTGAGAGGGGCTTTAATAATGCAACACATCAATAAAGTTAGCCAGAAGCAGAAAACAGGCCAGGAGGATATTAGATGCTGTGAATTAAAGTAAGACATGCTGACAGACTGACAGACAGACAGACAGATGAGGTGTGACAGATAGCTGCTTCCTGGGAGTGAGGGGGATTCTTCAGGACAGATTGCAGGGCCTTTTGGGTACAACCAGGATCCCTGTCTGGTTGGGGGAGTAGTGTGCAGTCATATGAAGGGAGAGGGAGGAAGTAAGATGTGTAGGAGGAGGATGAGCTACAGTCACTGTAACAAACAATGATGATCATTTTCCTACAAATGAAACAATATGAAGCAGCTCATAGGTGCTGCTCATATTCATTTGCATCTGTGGAGAGAATCTCACCAAACTCTGACTGGCTGTTTGGAAATAGGATGCGGAAGACGTAGTCTGTGGCCTCGTCCTCCTCCTTATCCGAGACCGAGTCTGAGGATCCAGATCCCTGAGGAACCCTCTTCCGCAGCTTCGGAAACACTTTTCCCTGTGATGCATATATAACTAGTGTTACACCAAGGCCAACAATAAAAAAAATAAAAAAAATCTGCCATTAAAGCCAAGCTAAGCCCTGCAAGTGAATTAAAGATGATGAGTGTCAGCATGCTTAAGCCTATTAATAGAGGTCGAACACGCGTGGGCGGTTTAGCTGCAGATACAATGCTATTAACAGTGCCACAAAAACATCCATTCATTAAAGCAGACACTTATTGTGTGGTGCTGCAGACAGAACATTAAGCCATGCATTCATCAGTATCACTCCAGCGAACATCAAACCCAGGCAGCACATCTGCGTTAGTGCACGTAAATGTGTTTTTTTTAATCGATTTATTGATCAGATTTAGCTGGAATTTTTTCTTAGAAGAATGCCTAAAATGATTCACTTATATTCTGGATTCTGGAAGCAAGGGAGTGACCCCAATGAAAGACCCCCGTGCTGACCTTTCCCCTCTGGGACCAGAGTGGAGGGTCCAGCTGGCCGTGAGGAAGCAGGCCATTCTCTAGGCAGGAGAGGAACTGAAGCAGGTGGCCGCCTCTGGGGAAACGAAGCGGGGGTCTTTGGATTCCATCCTTACTGACAAGCACCACCGTCCCCCCACTGTCAACTACAGGAGATGGACATGATTTCTTTGTGTAACTCCCATATTGACATTTTATTTGAAAGCTGTGTTTAATTGCAGACACTGGGAAAAAAAAACACAGAAGCTGAAATAACACATAAACACTGAGTTAAGATAAAGGTTTGCATGGACCCACCTTGTTGATGACAGTGCAAGTAAACTATCTCCTCCAGAGGGATTGTCATGGCATAGTCCCAGTAGATACTGAAGAAAAAGAAAACAGTGTCGTATTTGCATGACAGCTAACAGTGAAAAACAAATCAGTGAGGAATGTTTATGTGTTCTCTGTAAGAGGCAAAATCTCATCGCTCATGAATTCCACGGCTAATACATGAAGTAGTCAATGGTGTACATAGAGAAGCAGAAGCAAAAATCAATTTTTGGTGAGAGGATCCATGCAAACGTGCAGGAACATAACACCGTTTGCTAGTTTGAGAGATGCCTCACAGTGACTCCGTCAATAAACCATCTGCTGGCTAATGGTGTGCTGAAAATAAGCCTCACCAGATCAGCTTCATACTGAGCCCATGAGCCACACAACGTTAAGAACTGTGATTTATTCTGTTACACCTGAATTATATACAAACACCAAACAGTGAAAGTAAAGCACCAATACAGCGAGTTTTCTAGTCTTCGAGGGAGCACCTTACATTGGTTTTAGAAGAACTACATGCATCATAAACACAGAAAATCAGAATAATAAACAATCCTTTTCAGCGGAATAATTCTTCACCTGCGTTCATAATCCAAGTCCCCAACTGAGCCGTTCATTAGCTGATTGGGTGTCCACTTCAGGGTCATGATGTCAGCGTTCTGGTGCAAAGAGAGGTAGCCTGGGATGGCTTCCATGTCATCCCGCTGAAAACGCAAAGAGAATGATGTTTTCATCTATGCAACAATTAAGAGGCGGTCAGTGTGTATGTACCAAAAGAGGAATGTACAGCTGGTGGAAAAGGCTGCCATATATACAGTATATATATATAGATATATAAATACATAATGATTCATCACAAACACAAACACATTAGAAATGAAAAGGCTCAGAGAAGAGGAAAAGAAGATGTATGCATTCACCACATGTCCTTGTATTGTTATAATAGAGCGGGCAGGTGAAGCATCTTTTAAAGACTTTTCATCGCACAGTTATTTCAGAATAGTCAATAAAAAGGACATATGGGCCAGTTGCTAAGAGGATCTTGAAGCATTTGTTGCTGCTATGCAGTCTTCTGAGAGGAATTGTATGGAAACGGGGGCTAGTTCAGGGCTCTAACTCGAAATACCTCTGGTTAAAATGATTCTACTTAGAGTGTCGTATCTGATCTAAAGAGTAATAATGAGCAATTAAGACAGTTACCGGTTGTACAAGCACATTGTTTTTGCCAAACAAAAGGGTCACTCTGTTGTTTTGATGTAGTGACTCCACGTATTCACGAGCTGATGGCGAGGGGGATGGGCGCTCATCCATGCTGCTGCTGGAGTGCCTCTTCTGGATCTGCACAAATATGTTATATCAGTAAACAAACATTGTAAACCTGTGCTCATCTGATGACTGTCTTGGCAGAAAGCGTTACAGCCTGCCTGTCAGAGAGTATACGTTTTCAAATGACTAATATTACATCCATTCTTGTGCACCAATGCATCCACCCTTGAGCCTGATCCCAAAGGCCAGACACGTTTTAGTTGAAATACCCCCACACTATACCACACACACACACACACACACACACACACACACACACACACACACACACACACACACACACACACACACACACAAAACAACAACAGTAAAAAGTTTTGTCATACGCTAAGATAATGTCAGCTCTTAAAAAACAGGAAGACAGAAAAAGTGTGAAGGTCTCAGAAACGCTGTGTTCATCCTCCGGGGACGAGCTGTGCTCCATTTCACACAGTCATCTTAGCAGGTCCACTTCGATCTGACTGACAGCACCTTTTTTAGGGGTGTGGGTTAAAACCAGAGAAGCCTGGCACTAGTTCTACCTGAAGATCTACTGTATCACAAGTTTTCATACTTACACACAGTGCAGGCCTCTTAGTGGGAGAATCCTGTCTGCAATGGCCACCATGGATGCGATGCCTTTGCACCAACTCGTCTGCAGACGGATCTGTCCAGAAGTGGTCGGCTGTCTTCATCTTTGTGTACTCCAAAGCACAGGGTCCCACTGAACCAATGAATAATAAACAGTTATTGGACTATTTTAAACATCAATGAGTCAATCACTGAACAACAATTGACAAAAAAGCTACAGAAGAACTTGGACTGGGCTTGTAAACACTACAACACTTCTAAACTATTTTTTTCCATCTTCTGGCATCACTTACGGGGGGGGGGGAAGATACAAATTATTTTTGATAGTACAAATACTGTGACTCCAGTCCACCAAAGTAACAGTGCAATTGTCTCTTGCCCACTGAGGAAAAAAAATTGCTCAATGTTGCTAAGCCAGTGAGATCCTGCCACTGTTGAGACTTCTATTCCTTAGCCTGTACAAATCAACCAAGGCCTCACATTTTCATGTAAACATAGACCTTGGCTGAGATTACAAAATAGAAAGATTTGCACTTTCACATGTATACTTACCTAACAAAGAGGCGAGGATAGGTCCGTCCACAGGGTCCATTAAAACAGCCTCTTTCTCATAGTACTTGCTAGAAGACATACAATACAGTGGAATTTTGATGGGGACATCTTGCAACACGTAAAGTAAAACAGAAAATCATTGGCCTATCTCAACACACCTGCTGTTCTCCACCAGGTAGAGGACAATCTTGTCCAACACCTTTTCAAATAGAGCTGTCCTGATCCACAGGTTCCTGACTCCCTGTGTGGTGAGGCTGGGCAGTCGGGGCATCCTGCGAAGGCTGTCTTGACTTTGCAAGCTTTGACTTCTTCTGCACACATAAATGTCCGGTTTTAATTTTAAAAAACTTTCATTTTCTCTATTAAGTGAAGCTGCATCTGCATGAAGCTAGTGGCATTAGAGATTCATGTGTAATGAAAGCTCATAATAATGAATTATTCAGAAGCATTTCTGAATAAAAAAAGAACCCTTCAAGTAAACAGACGGCTGTTTGTTGTCATTGCTTTAGCTCACACAGGCTTTGATATCTACTTTGAAGTCTGCTGTGATGTGTGACAATGAGATGTGATGTGTTTACTCTAACTTTGTCTCGATGATCTGCTCCAGCTCTTGGGCCTTTCTACACAGCTCCTCAGCCGGGGCGAAGCTCTTTCCCACCTTCATGAAGAGTGCCGCTATCTTGTTGCTACGCAGAAAGCCTGCTGCTCGTCGTTTCAACCCGTGCAAAACACATGCCTCCACTGCGGCTGTGTGGACACAAATACACGATTAGGCAAAATAATACACACTATATATACTGAAATGCATCGATCTCAATATCATATGACAGTACTGCATTTAACTAGGGGGACTTAATGATAAGCCGAAGAATATAAAGGCAATAAAAAGGGCTATGTTTGACAGCACTGATCATTTTTGTAAGCTAAATGAACCGTGGCCATATAAATGGTGTCACTAAACACTTTCTGTTGAGATGTTTAGCTGGGGTGAAACGTCTCAGGAGTGAACCTGTCATATGTGATTTTGCTGCTAGCAGGAAAACAACAACACCCAAACAACATTAATCATCTGCGACGGAACAGTTCTTGCTTTCAGTGGCATTAAGTATGCCTCTTTAAACATTAAGCAGAAAATGGAAAAAGTATCCAGTCCAATATTCACTCTGAATTTGAAGACTGTGCATCACTGTACATTGTGTGACCTGCACACTTATAGTCATTTCCTATGTAATTGCTTCTAATACATCAAGTTCAACCTCAATTACTTTATTGCACCAAGATAATTTGCTCACTGCCTGTTTTTAAGGGAGTACTGGCTACGATATTTATTATTTAATATAAAGAAAGTATCTATAATTCCATTTCTACTATATATACGTTTAATATTTGGTTTCACAAAGTGCATATGTATACACAGTGTGCATTTTGCAAATTTCCTAAAGAGCCTTCCATTATATATATATAGTGTACGTGTATACACATGATGTATTAGATTTATGTTTTGGCTGTTTAGTGTAGTTCTTCAACACTTTTATGAGAAACTTTTTTTTCACTGTGTGCTTTTTTCACAATACATGTTTTTTATTTATGCAGTCTGAAAAAATTGTTGACCATTTTTTTGCATTCACAAAATCGTCTTTTCATAAATCGGTAGATTTCAGTGATCTGTAATGGACATACAGGTCGATGACAAGATGACACACTTTTCCGATCACTCAGCCGTGCAGAAAAACAGACACCCCTCTTCCCTCTGAGGCCTACGTGGCAGTGCCTGGAACTGTGTTGACATTTGAGTCCTCTTTCTGGACTAATCCTGTAGCTCTGTTCACATGGGGTCGGGGGAAGGCTGGGGTTGCCATGGAAACCCCTGTTGATGGAGCGATAGCGCTCTGGGAGAGATGAGCTGAGGGAGGGGTGGGAGCAACTCATCAAGATGGCGATCTCTCTCTTTCACTCATCCTCACTCCTTCAAATCGCTCCTGCATCTCTCTCCTGTCACTCTGTTAATCGGTGGCCTTCTCTGTCACTGCTGTTAACAAGGTTTAACTCAAGCACAGGGCAATAAAACAACAATAACAGTCTTCATCATTCACGTTTTCATTTGAAATTTTTAATACGTCCTCATTATCTGCTTCATTTCTTCACTCTCTCTTTGTACTATGCTCCTTGTCTCTTGTGCCGTCCTTTTCCTGCTCATCATAAGAGCAAGAAGTTAAATGTCAGAACAAAGCGTCACATTAAAAGGTCTCCAAATATAGTTCATCCTCCTTACTCTCTCATTGTGTCTGTCAAACAGTCTCAGGTGGCAAAAGTGCAAAGAAAGTCACTGCAAAACCTTCACACTTTTTGAAAGCTACTGTCAATCAGAAAAGCCATGGACAGCTGGACTCCTCGAAAATGAATAAGGGCATCAGTGGCAGTGTTACAATCATTATTTTATTTTCCTTACACATTTTGGTGATCCATACTAATATAGAAAACCAAAGGGCTCTGTCCCCTTTGAAATATGAGAGAATGTGAAGTTACCACAGCAGGTTGAAGTGGGATGATTAAAATGAGGACCATGTCATTAGGATCTGATGTGGACTAAGAGACTCTTGGGCGGCAACTCACAGCTGACCAACCCTTCACTCAGTGCAGTCAGACTCAGAAATGAGGTCTTAATGGTGGCCAGTTTGTCAAAAAAATAAAAAAAGGGAGATGCCATTTAAAGACAACACTCCAGGCTCTAGTGCCTGTGGAGTTTGTTGTTCTTATTTCACATTTCCTAAACAGAATGATTCATACTGTTGATTACTAAAATGATCTCTAGAATAGTCAGGAGCACAAACAGCCATTAGTCGCTGACCAAACAGGCTACCACACCAGGCTTTAAGCACCAAAAGTCCATTTTAATTTTGTTGTACAAGATGGCATGTTTTTCCTAATAAAAGAGGAAAGGTTTGCTTAAGTGTGTTCCTATAATGCTTAAAATATGATAAATATTTCATGAACAAGTGATCTGATGTTGCTTCACCTATATCACCATAAGTCTTGTGACAATGTATTGAATTGGCTGCAAATCTACCGCTCATTATGTTTGTATGCTTCAAAAAGTTGATCTGATCTCCAACTTATTTTATCTGCATCTTTTGAAAATCTTGTATTTTTAGCACGAGGAGTGGGAGGAATTGAGCCAATTAGCTGCAAAAGACAAATGATTTTGTAGGATGTGACAGAAAAAGTCAAGAGCAACATTTTTCTGAACACAACTCAAATTAGAAGTATTGATGTAATTTCAAAGGTGGGTGCATTTTAAACTTCTATATCTACGACTGTCACCATCAGGTAGAAGTGGAGGACTTCTTGACAAGCTTCAAGGTGCATTTCATCAAATTATGTGATGTGCTCACTGCTATTTGTCTAGTGAGACAGCAAGTAACACTAAGTTGAGGGATCTGTGTGACTGATACACAGTGAGGACTAAAACACTCAGGCCTGCCTTTAACCATCAGTGCTTGGTTCTTACCTTTCTTCCTGCATGACACATCTTGACATAGAACTACTGATCTTTCACTAAAACCTGTGGTAGTTTGTTTGTTTTGTCTTTGTTTTGATTAATCTTTAGTGCTCCCTAGTCCACAGTGGCCTTTAGGCACACTTTCAGACTGCCTCATCAAAGTAGCCATTATGGTGGAGGCTAATTGCTCCCTGGTGAGCTGGCCGAGCTCCTCTCCCATCCTCCACTCTCATCTTTTAACAGAGCACAGCTGAAAGAGGACGTGTAGTAACAAGAGCCACTGGATTATAGGGGGAGTCAGAAGGGGGAGGATGCTGGACAAGAACCAAAGAGATGACAGAGTTATCCTTGGCTGCTAAGTGTCCTCAGAGATGTATTATGTTTTTAAGACAGGCTTTCAGGTGATCGCATGATTTATAACAGGCCAAAGTAACTGATGACACAAGAAAAAAAAAAAAATCCATCACACTACTACAAAATGTGTCTACTGTGAGACAATCTACTTTCATAACCTGCCACAGGGAAACTAAAATGATAACATGATATTTGGAGTAAAGCTGATTACATAGAGAGTGACTGTTGTACAATATTAACTTATGCTGGTTTGATAGGTTTTCAAGCTGTGAAGCAAATTCCTTTCACACTAGGAAATCCAAATCTTTCCTTTCGTCGTGAAGCAGTGATCTAACCTAAGAAGGTTGATGCAGAAATGTGGGACTTACTCAGACTGTTTTTCATATATTAAGCTCCACGTTTGACCACCTTGTATGTGGTTATGGGTCACTGTGACTGTGAAGTTCATCTGTGTGTGTGTGTGTGTGTGTGTGTGTGTGTGTGTGTGTCTTTTTCTCAGCAGCTGGTCAAACTTTGTCTTTTAATTTTGCAGATTTTAACTTTTCTTTCTAATTATTTGCTACTTTAAATAGTAGTGTCTCCCACTGCCACACTTCTGTTAATGAAAAGTGTGAATTCATATTTTCACAACAATATACAGCAGGCAAGCCAATAGAGCCAATTAATGTCTCCAAATGTTACCCACAGTGACAAAGACAAATCGTATTTCTACGCTTTATTTCTACTGCGAGTTTCTAAATTCCCATTGTGTCCAAGTGTTCCCTTTTAGTATCCCTATCTTCCCTATCATATTTCTTAGAGACATGGACATCAGCCAGTAAAATAAAATAAAAGCTCCTTAACTTGAGACATATAATTCATTCTGAGATATTTCTTTAATGATTGCAGCTCCAGACTGATCCAGACATCTGAAGAATGCGACCCAGTATCTCTTCACTGTGTGAGTAGCACTAGAAGGTTATAGCAATGACTTTTGCTTAAATAATGACATTTGAAAGTCCTTTATTTCTATCGTACTCTATATACTCTTGAACAAGAGCTGTATTGATGATGTGGCTCTCCACATCCATCAACTGACTACTTGTTTTTAATGTGGCTGCTCAAGTCTCCACTTCCTTCCTCATTAAAGAGGTTAGAGGCGTATACGTCCTCGCTCTTTGCAAACCATTCCTGTTATAGGAAAGCTAATCCAATAAAAAGGACCAACAACTTTATTCTATCCTCTCAAATGAAATAAAACTGGTGTAGCGACATAACCCTTAGACTGCATGTACAGTATACAGGTGATGAAGAACGCTCATTTGTCACCAGTTAGTAAAAGATGGATGTTTTCTCATTCTTTGTTTGGCTAAAAGAAGCCGCCTTAATCATTTTGTTTCTGTTTATTTGGTTCTGTTACATTCAAGAGGAAACAAGGGAATATGTCACAGTCTACATGGAGAACTCTTACTTTAAGTAAACATCTAACTTTAAAAAGGAAATGAATTATTTGTGAGAGATCTTCTATTCTTGGTGGCTGCAATAGGCTGCATGGTGATAATGTAAGAAAAAGACGTGTGATCATAAAGTGGCTTAACTGGAATTGAAAGTAAATAGCTTTTACTCTCTTTTTCTATTTGATCCTTTGGCAGATAACTGCTTTGTTAGATTTAGGAAGATGTGCTCTGTATAATGAAATGTGTGACCCAGGCCATATTATGAAACTACAGTGTAAAGCAAATGTGACAGAACGAAACGTATTCATGTAAAAAAAAAAAAAAAAGCACCACTGTGGCTCAGTTGGACACTCCATGTGCAGAGGCTACAGTGCTCCAAGGGTGCGTTCGAATTGTCCCTCTTATCTCCTCTCACTATCCACTTTACCTTAACCCCGGAAGCATTTAAGTGGCGGCCATGATAAGAGCCGTTCGAATTCTCTAAAAGTTAAGGAAAGGTGGGTCAGTGCTTCCTTTATAACCTCCTTTAGCATAGGATACACTGGACCATCCTTTACCAAAGGAGATGAGATATGCCGCCCCACAATTCCTTGCGGCCGCAACATTTAAAGCAAGTCGCGCATCCGACCGTTCACGGAAATGAACGATGATCGTAAAGTGACACAGATCAAGGGATAAAAAGATAAGAGACATTTTCATCCAGATGATGTTTTATTCAACATATTTAATTCTCTTAAGAATGCTTTGTGCAGTTGTACATTTGTATGCTTAAAATATTATGTGTAGGTTATATCTTGCATTAATGTAACAATTAATTTCATACAATCATATTTATGTTGATGTTGATTTCTGAGTGGACAGGAAGCTGATGGTTTCACTTTTGTTACTTGTAGCCTGGTATTTTATTTCAATCCCAACCTTGTGGTAATTAGGATTATTTCACCAGTAAGAAGGCACAGGGGAAAGTTTTTTAGATGCGTTTTCTGTAGTCCATTTTCTGAACATTGTAGTTTCAACATGGCAGACCCGCGTCATTAACCTCCGCCGGCCCGTCGCATTTAATGACGTGGCCTAGTGGAAAATGCGGTCGGATTGTCAGAGCAACGAGATCGCCTTTCCCTAAGTCCTTTATGAATTCTCCTAACATCTTTCCTTGACCTCATGACATTTTCGAGGGGTTAAGGTAAAGTGGATAGTGAAAGGAGATAGGAGGGACAATTCGAACGCACCCCAAGTATCAGTTGCAGATTTGACTCCTGGCCACAACCATTTGATGCATGTCTACCCTCTCTCTCCTCCCCACATTTCTTGTCTCTCTTGAGCTGTCCTGATCGATAAAGGCAAAATGCCAAAGAAATCATCTCCGAAAATGTATCAGAAAACATTGCTAAACCAATATATTTATCTTGCAAAAGGTAATATACAGTAAAGTTGACACAAAGGTGGTGACATAGGTTACTAAAAGTTACACTTGATCAAATGAATCGATGTCACTGGAGCTCTTTGCAGCGTTAAGCTGAACCTGCAGAGGTTATAAAAGTCCTGTGAATCATTGGTATGTGTGGTTACTCACCACAAAAGGACACAATATGGCTGCTGTCTTCGTGAACAAATTTCCTGGTGACTGACTCCTCCATGATCTGCTTCACCTGTTGACGACATGTCAGATGCTGGATGAGTCATTCATTAACATGGCACGACGAGCACGCACACACAGCGCCTTTTTGTTTAGAGTTTGACTGATTGCTAGAACTGTCTTGGAGAATAATGAAGACAAATGATAAAGGTGTTATCATGAAAAATGAAAAATGATAGCAAAATGAAAGGAAGAGAGCGCAGTTCTCGGGGAGGCGAGGTAGGATTTAAAAGTTAGAGAAGGAGAAACAATGAGTGGGAAGAATTGAATGTTAAGTTGCTGGATGAGTCACCAGCTCTCACCCAAAGGACCTCTACCGGAAGAAGGAAGCGGTACACATGGGAATGGGGGGGGGGGGCTTCCATTCATCAAAGACCCTTTCTGAACAGTTTGTCATCCTCAGTGGAAGCAATTGATTCTGTTGCGTCAAAGACTGATGATGTCCTTTTAATGGAGACAAAACTTGTTTTTTAAAGAGTTGGAGAAGGTCAGATACACGTGCTCACAAGGTAACACTGCGATATCTCTCTGCTGACGACTGAAAGATCAGTACAACCAGGCAACAATGAGACACCCCCCTGTGTGGGCACGGCTCTGCAATCTGCACAGGGACTATCATCCTCCGGACACAGCCACACAGATCACGGCAATTTCCTGCTGAAATGAGTCTGTCCACAATTACAACATTACACTGCCAAGTCAATCCACTACACACACACACACACCACACACACATACCACACACACACCACACACACATAGCTCCAATCCTTAGGTGGTGTGAGCCAGCAACAATTAGATTTTCCACAACAGCTCAGATTTATGGATCAATAATTTCCTGTTTATCGTGTTTGATTATAGTACATTACTTTCTCTGTTGCATTTAAATATTGAAGATTGTCCACACTGAGAAACAACTTAACTGTATGTTCTATTGGATAGTTTAATTTAAGATGAAAACGTTGTATTTCTTAGGGAGATCATGTTTTTATTAATAACATTTTGATCTTAAAAGTAATTTGTAGATAAAGCTGAAAAATTAAAAAATTAAAAGAAGATAATTAAATATACAAGTGCCTCAAAATTTAACCAAAAGAAGCAGTTTGTAGGTTTTAGTGGGAACTCTTTTAGTTAGTTTAGTTGTGCCAAAGTGGAGTTTAGTCGCAGATTACCAAAGTGTAGAAAGGTGTAGAAGAACTTAGTGGCCTACAGACTCACATAAATGCTAAAGGTTCTCTCTAGAACCCTGTTAGGTTTGTCCGTTCTGAGCTACCTTAAACGTGTCAGCGCATTGTGTAAGACTCACTGCTCCCTCTATAGATATAAAGAGCTCACTCTACAATAACAAAAGCACAATGGTTCTTATTCTCAAGAGAACATACACTAATCCAAACTGATTTGTGAATAGTCAATATCTGTCAATAAGTTTAGCCATCAGTTCTTACACATTTTAGCTTTGAGTTAAGGTCATTTATACCACTATTGTGATGTGGACATAGTCTGTATTCTGGAAACATAATAAGGAATAAGGAAGCCAGTTATAAATGCTGTAGAAATAAGGCCTTGGTATGATTACAAAAATACCTGACAGCAACTTATCAATTTGATGTTTTAAAACCCCATGAAAACACACCCTTTAAAGCAATGGATCTCAACTGGAAGGTCGGAAACCCAAAAGTTGGTCGCGGAGCCGTTTTCAGTGGGTCGCGAACGTGTGACTGGAGAAAAAAAAACAGTGTCAAAAAGTAAATCAAGCGCTCTTAAAACATGCTGGTTTAGTTCCTTCTCTTTATTCCGTCACATGTTTTATACAATCCGAGGTCCAAACTGCACTATTTGTCATTCTATAAATCTGAAAATATCCGAAATTTGTAATAGTTGGTAGTTGGTGGTGGGTTCTTAGGCTAGACCAGTTGAGAACCACTGCTTTAAAGTATACATACTGTACATGGTATGAAAGTACCAAGTTCCAACTGTAACCACATAAATAAGATCTAAACTATTAAACATCATAATGCCCAAATATATACAGTACGTGTATAAAAACGAGAGAAAAAACTAACACATCTGAATGCATACAAGTCCAGAAGTCCTTGTTGAGTCATTTTCTTCCTCGAAAGAAGCAGAATATGAGAGGGAGCACAATAAACCATGAAGATTTCAGATTTCACTGTGAGACACAAAATAACTTGTTTTTCCATTGTGCTACTGAGACTAATCTTCCCACTGAGCACTGATTGCCCCCTCACTGTTAACACACGACAAAGAATGAAAATGACTAATCTCTCACTTGTTAAAAGGCTACAAAGGTTTGAAAACCAATTGGAAAAAAAAAAAGTGTGCCCAGAACCCTGCTACCATTGAGACATTTATAAATAACACTCACTTATTAGACGGAGTCATGGGGCACAGTTTGGCCTGTTCGCTTCAGTAGCATTGTTGTCTTCGGCATCAACAGACATGATTCATGCTGCCAACAAAACACAGACAGTGCCAGTCTGATGTGATGCACAATTGCTCTGCTTATGATCACACTAGTATAAAAGCCACCCGAACACACACACACACACACGTAAAACACAGGGGAGTTGTATGAACCAGTTTTCTTTCTGAGTGCACCTGACATACACAAACCTGATTGATTTTCCAACCTGCAGCCTCCCTCTTCTTGTTTTTACATCTCTCTCATCTAGGCTACAGATCAGGCCCCTGAAGAATCTAATATGGTGAAGTGTCAAAGCAGAGACAACCTGCCGATTTCTATGGAGACCGCACGTGTGGCAAAGCGGATCACTTCCGCCTTAGGAGACGTGTCAACAACATCCATTTATCTTTGAAATGAAAAAAAAAAGACCTCCCAAACTACAGTAACCAATCAGAATGAAGATCTATTTCTCCTACGTCTACATCCAACAAAATAAGAGTCCTATAGTGTGCACGTAATCTACCCCAAATGTGTCTTGAGAAGTCACAATATGTATGAAGTGACAGGACATTCAATGTCTCCATAATAAAAGCCTGATGATGAACCTGCTCTAACAGACCACTCTAGCTTGAAGGCAACAGCCCGAGTGATAAAAGATCTTCAGAGTATTCCAATTAAGTTCTGCAACAGCCGAGCAGAGGAATAAGAGCCAGAGTAAGTGAGAGAGAAAGCCCCATCCATTAACCTCCACCCTTCATTATATATCATCTGTGTAACCAATGATGAATGAAGGGAATAAACAACTGAGAACAAGGAAAATAATCACATGAATCAATGCATACTATGATTTATAGTGGTGTAACAGCAGCTGGATATGCAGATTCACATTTGCTCTCTTGAATAACAGCATACAAAAGGAAAAACATACTGGATTCAGTGACAAAATCAAAAGCCTCGGCAATCTGCCACATGGATCTCATGCAAGTTTATTAGGCATTCAGATTCAAATTCATTTCAAATATAGCATCATATCTCAGCATATCCTATTTTATATGCCATTCATAGTGCAACTCGATGATAAAATATTCACCTAAACAAAAACTTCACTGTAGTCTAACTGCAATAATACCTAGAAGAGTTTCTTAAAAAACAATAGTATTTCATTATCAAAGATTGTTCCTGTAGTTTGTATCAATCGTGGATTAATGTGTTATGCTCATATTGAATTAGATAATCTCTATTGAGAATAAACTCAGGGCAAGACTGGTGGATGATATTGCACTGTGCTGAGAGAAACCTTGTCGTCAGTGAGTGATCAGCCTTGAAAAAAGGTGAAAACAGGAAGGTAGAGATCTCTGTGGCCTGTCCTCTGACAGTCTCTCTACCTCTCTCTCTCTCGCTCTCTCTCTCCTTTAGCAAACACAGGTGTGTATTTGTATTTGTGTGCATATGATGTACAAAAAGATAAGAGGGAGGGGCATTGTTCTGAGGCCTGATCAGAGCAAGATAAAGAGACAGACTTTGAGGGTTCTGTATCAAAGCTTAGGAAAATTAGAAATCTCATTCAAACCAATTTTGTGCCAGAAGGTAATTCTGCTGCTACAGACCTCCGGTGCTTTCTGGATAATGGCCCACATCCAGGTTTATTTGAGCAGAATGGTCACAACAAAAAAAACCAGCTGGACATGTAGAGCGTGAGAACACAGCATAGAGACACCATATGGTAAAACTCACATGAGTAATGATAACCATAAACCAACAGAAAATCAGTGTAAACAACTTTTATCTTTACTCTAAAGGAAACCGGTTTATCAGGAGAAGCACCAACAAATTAATGGAACTATTTGTTAATTACCTCTGCTTGTTTTCATTAGGTGCCATCTGTGAATTTAGTCAACTATCATGCGGTGTTGTTGGTTCAAGAGACTCCTTTAGGCTGCGTTTTTGGGAGAGGCACTGTGAATGAATCTCAGCGAGGCCGTATCAGCACACAGGAGGCTGTTTTAATCATGGGAAGGGTCTGGTCTCTACTGATAAGACTGCAAACAGGACTCAGAGGAAAACACGTCACACCAAAGCCTCATCATTTCTCCTTCCAAGATCTAGGCTGTGATTTGTATCGTTGTTTGGCAGGCAGGCATTAAGTCTTGTTAATTATGAGACAATCTCGTTTGATATGATATAAATCCATCACTTGTTAAAAACACAAGGTTAAAAGTTGTCTGGGCAGAGGGATATGGGGGGGGGGGGGGGGGGGGGGGGGGGGGGGGTCAATAACACCCCCCTTCTTCTTTAAAACAATTGTTAATGTTCCTCTGTTTCAGTTCAGTTTGGTTTCAGTGGACCAAAGCCAACAATAGAGGAGTTGAAGAATGTTTGGAATCGGTTGAAGTTGTTTGCTGTAAGTGTTTAAATAGGAAGTGAACAATGATGATGTTGAGAAAACATACCCCGAACAGACAGAGGGAAATAAAAACCTCAACAGTAGACACCATAAATTAAAAGTATACATGTCTGCAGGACAGTGGAGACACAGTGAAATGACACATATCAGTGTGCTGATACTCTTCTCTGATATTCAGCATTCATTCAAGGTGCACTATGGAGCTCATAGAGAAATGTACAGATTCTGTGGTATATGTTCATAACTCTATACACAAACTGTCATCAGAGGAGAATTTGGTCCCTAGCTTTTATTATTTAACATGTGGTGTGTTTATTGTTTCTATATGTGTTATCAAACAGTTTACATAACAGCATTAGTGTAACATCGTATTCCTCTTCTCCTATTGATAGGGCAGAGCTTGTTTCTGAGCAAACGGATGAAAAGTACTCATCCACTGCAAAGCCTTTATTATGGCATGTCTTAGGTTAGAGTCGTCTGATTTAATAAAACGGACAATTTGCAGCTGGCTAGTTAAAGACCTCTCTACACAATAAACTGGGTTAAGGATTTATGAATGAAGTTGTCATCCTGTGATCTTAAGACAGTGGTTTATCACAAACCAATGCTGTGTTTAAGATTTTTTTTTACAGTAAAAATCCAGAATGCAGAACTGCAAGCATCCAGATGAGATGAGAGCTGTTGGGCAGAATGAACAGTAGGCCTAATAATTGCCATTTTTGAAAAGAGCAATCAAGAGTTGGCTTGTTTAACTGCTGTGTCTCTTTAAACCTTCAGAATCTCTATTTCCACGATGACTCTCCTTTATTCAAGTGATCTTTAATTCAGTGTACATCAACCTTTGGGGTGGTCTGTATGGAAGTGTAGGCCTGTGTCTCATTTGCTGACTGCTGAACTCCTGTTATAACTGCAGCACATTCAAATGATGATTGACACGAAGTGCAGAAAACCAGCTGAACAAACCACCTGAGCTGCTTCCACTCAACGCCAATTAATCCTTCATTTGAACTACACACACACACACACACACACAAACACACGTAGCCCAGACTTCATGTCTGACAGAGAGAACCCAATGGCTTTGCAGGAGGCTGATGGTTTGCTCTGCCATTAACACCAAACACAAACACTGACTACAGACAGACAGACAGTTTGCTCCACCCGAACAATTACAGAGCTACTGCACGACCACCCAAACAGGGACCACTCAATAAGATTTATAGAGCTTAAACATACAACAATCAACTTGTCTTTACAATAAAATAACTACTCGTGCTATTTAATTGATTAACATAGTTTTATAATCTATATGCTACGATACAGATGTGCATCTAATCCATTTACCTGAGGTGTCATCATCAGGAAAAGACTAAGCAGTAGGCTACAGTGAAAAAGTAAAAGTGAAACAGCGTTTGTTAAGGATCACCTGAGAATCCTCTGTATGTCAAACTGGACAGTTTTATATTTTCTTTTTTGTTTGTTTTCCCTACAAGATAACTGCTGAGCCACAAAAAATAAAGAAAAAAACCCACCTCCTTCTTGACGGTGCGCAGCAGCCTCTGTCGGGTCTCTGCCTCTAAAACACAGAACACAGGGTCCACACAGCATGTTTTACAGTTTGTCACAACTTCACTTGTTACATATTCTTACAACAACCCTTTTTTTCCCCCATAGAAATATTTATCTCAACATGTTTTTTTTTTCTGCTCCCACCTGCCATGTTTGTTGCCATGGATCCTGTCTCCTGTCTGCAAACTGCGACCCTCCCATCAGCTGAGTGTAGCTCGTGCGATGAAGCTCAAGACTCCTCCTCCTTTCAAACACGCCTCTTAAAGACACATTCACCGTAAATAAATTGGGTAAACTCGGCTTTCTAGCGTTCAAATCAGGGGGGGGGGGGGAATCTGAATTAGAAACAGAAGCATCCATTATGAAAAAAAAATATTAACAAGAATAGTTCATTCAAAATATACTATATTCTTATTTTGAAGAAAAGAGATAATGCTTTTGATTCCCTCATTTGCAATGTTTCCTTCCTTTCCAAAATAATTATTCAATCAGGAATTTATTGCCAATCCATTTAAAAATGTAACTCTTACAGACCTACCGGTAATCAATTGAGATCTTGGTTGTGTAAGTGTTGTAAATCCCTTAAAATTATAAATTTTTTCTTTGCGCCATCTTGTGGTGAGAAAATAGAAAATAGAAAGACTGGGACAAGAAATCTTCACATTGATATTTAAAAAAAATATATGTACAGTGTCAAGATATATTTTTTAAAACGTATTGAATCCCAATGTAATGTACTTTTTAGCATTCACAAAGTGCCAGAAGTCATATGGGCCTACACGCTTTTAAAGCTAAAATGCTCACCTTCTTTACATACATATATTTATGGAAACACCCAGGGACAACACGCCTGTAGCTCTAAATCTGTAGGATATCAGGTCAAATAGTTAACACCAACAGTGAGGAGAAAATGAATCTTTTTACTGATAGGAAGCAGAGTTTACTGGATTAGATAACAATTGATGCTGATAGACATTTTGTTGCTTAATTTTCAACAGCTTTATGAGAGTTGAAATGTGTAAATGTGCCGACATTTACAAAGAATACAATCCTTAAAAGTGCCATGTTCAACTCGTTTCTTAGAAATGGTCACAGCTATACCTCATGATGTCCAGAAGATGGCGACTCTGTCATCCCAGTAATCTAGTTTTAAATGAGTAAGAATATGTCCAGGAAAATCTCCATCTGAATCAGAAGAGGAACTGAAAGAGCTGGAAGCAACAGTGCAATGGAGTGTGGAAGTTTTTTGGGCCTGAAGTCCAGCTTTGCCTGCAGGACTGACCTGTCAGGTAGATCAGGTGGTGAAAGGATGGAGGGATAACACATGATGACAGACGGCCACGTCTTGATGGGACCCCCATACCCCATCCCAACCCCTCCAATACCTCCACCCAATAGCTTGGCTTCATGTTCTAATAACCAACTAAACACACTGAATTTAATGGATGGTCACTAATGTTATTACTAGTCCCTGTTGAATCTATGTTGAGACTCTTAATGTTATCATTTGTATTGTGATATCAGACCAAATATATTTAAGTAAGGCTTATGAGAGATATTATTAGAGGTATCTTTAATTCAAAGTAACAGTTAAATCACCTTGGCTTTTCATGCCTTCCTCATGATATATTGTCTTTGTACCTTTTACCCACATTTTTCCCCTCACAAACATGGTCCTGAGCCAAGGATTCCCTCGCTGGGATGACTCACACCTTACAGTGGCTTTAGATAATATGAGGTAGTAGCATGTTTGTTAAATGCCACACCAGGACTTCTGCTTGAGTAAACAGAACACCAGAGCTTCCCTCAAGCTTGCAGCTTTGCTTACTTGTCAACGAGAAATACTTTTTTTTTTAAATTTAGTTCAATGCTTTCAAAATACAAATGACAGATTATTTATTCATAGCAAATAATCAAATAGACAACTTGTAAAAACAGGGACAGGAATGTGTAAAATAATGACACATTCCAGCAGATGGTCAGAAAATCCAAAATGAAAAGTAAAAGGAGACAATAGATGAGATATATTTACACTACATTCAACAGTTTAAGCACTTCATGACCAAATAAAATAAAATAAATCTAAGAAACAACAATGCTGTGTCATATCCCTGTATGTTGCCCATCAGCAGAGTTTGCAGGCAGGCCAACATGCACATGTGTGATTAGAGTCGACGGGCTCAAATAGGCGCCCGGGCATGAGATACAGGCTGCTGTCAGTCTGATGTTCTTCTGCCCATGTGTGTCAATGAGGATTGACAGTTTGTATGTTAGAGAAGGCCAATGCTGTTTGGTTTGTTGTGGCTTTTGGCCCCCAGGGCCCCCTCGCACCTTGGCTGAGCAACCACAGCCTTTTTTTCCCATCAGCTGATTGTTTTCTCCTTCCCTGCTCTGGCGAAGACATGACATGTTGAATCTGAAGAAATCCATCCATCCACCCATCCATTCATCCATCCACCAATCCATCCATCATCCACCATCCACCCATCATCCACTCATCATCCACCCATCATCCACCCATCATCCATCCACCCATCCATCCATCCATCCACCAATCCATCCATCATCCACCATCCACCCATCATCCATCCACCCATCCATCCATCCATCCACCAATCCATCCATCATCCACCATCCACCCATCATCCATCCATCCACCCATCATCCACCCATCATCCACCCATCATCCATCCATCATCCACCCATCATCCATCCATCATCCACCCATCATCCATCCATCATCCATCCATCATCCACCCATCATCCACCCATCATCCATCCATCATCCACCCATCATCCATCCATCATCCATCCATCATCCACCCATCATCCATCCATCCACCAATCCATCCATCATCCACCCATCATCCATCCATCATCCATCCATCATCCATCCATCCATCCATCCATCCATCCACCCATCATCCATCCATCCATCCATCCATCCACCCATCATCCATCCATCATCCATCCATCATCCACCCATCATCCATCCATCATCCATCCATCCACCCATCATCCATCCATCATCCATCCATCCACCAATCCATCCATCCATCATCCATCCATCATCCATCCATCCATCCACCAATCCATCCATCCATCCATCATCCATCCATCATCCACCCATCATCCACCCATCATCCATCCATCATCCACCCATCATCCATCCATCATCCATCCATCATCCACCCATCATCCATCCATCCACCAATCCATCCATCATCCACCCATCATCCATCCATCATCCATCCATCATCCATCCATCCATCCATCCATCCATCCATCCACCCATCATCCATCCATCCATCCATCCATCCACCCATCATCCACCCATCATCCATCCATCATCCATCCATCATCCACCCATCATCCACCCATCATCCATCCATCCACCAATCCATCCATCCATCATCCATCCATCATCCATCCATCCATCCACCAATCCATCCATCCATCCATCATCCATCCATCATCCATCCATCATCCATCCATCCACCAATCCATCTGATAACCAAACAAATTTCTAATTTCCTTCAGGTAATGCACCCAGAAAAGAAGACATGTGAAACCACTCCAGACAGTTTGGCTTCCACTTGGCTTTTAAGTGACAATTTCATGATTGCTCTGGGTATATCTTGTCCTATCTCTGTGTCATATCCATTTCCAGGATTAACTTCATTTGAGGCACTCTCTCCGCTAGCAGAACCTGCGTGACCACTGCCCTCTGAATATCCATTTAGCAGCATTTTTAAAGGCCTCAGTGCTAAAAGCGGTGGATTTGATTACAAAGTCTTTTTATTAGGTTTTTCCTAATGAGGGCAGTTAAGCCGTTGTCTCTTCTGCTGTCTTCACCAAACTATATTAACATGGGATCAGGAAGCCAAGATGGTTTAGGGTGCTATTTATAGCTGTCTGTATCAGAAACTTGGTGGTTCAAATGGACCACTTGCTCATGGTTTCAAAAGGAGAATTACATTTGTACCGGTTGACTGTCTTTATTTGTGATATACAGCATAATGTTTATTGATGTTTTTAAGACTGTTGTTGGAATTTCTTGGTTCTTTTATGATTTTAAAATAAATCTGTAAATCTGATTTAGAAAAGTGTGAACATTAATTATGATTTTCATAATTAAAGCTGCAAATTACTAAGGCAGTAGTATTTAGGTTGAAGAGTAACTTAGCCCTTTTGATAAAGGTGAGAGATCTTCAGTAGTCCTGGTAGACTTGAAGGCTGTTTATGACACGTTTGTAGATCACTCAATCCTTCATCAGCATCTTCAATCTTTCTGTTCAGAGGTGTCACCAGGATTTCTGGGCCCTATGAAAAGATATCACTGTTGGCCCCACCAACTTAGCCAAAACCATAGACCCCCCTCCATTACACTTATGACCAATTAAAAGCATTAAAGAATGAAAACATTGTTACACCCTGATAATTAGGGATCATTAACCACAAGACAGAAAGTGTGATCATTTCTCAGCAACATTTTAAGTCATCCAATTTTTATAGACACAAAACATTTCACACATCAGCATATGTACAGGAAGGTATAAAGAGTACTCTTTTTATTATCTGCTAATCTTGTCTCAACTCACTCACCAAAGTTGATAGGGTTTATCCACTCTCAAACCACTGCCCTGCCTTGCAGTATTCCACTATTTTAGGTTTATTTAGTTCCTGTTATTTAGGGTAATTCGGAAGTGTGGTCCAGTCAACAGTGGGAAGTAGACAGGACATCCAATCCAAGGGTTTTGCTAACTTTTACAGGGAGTTTATTAGAAACTTCAGTCAGACAGCGACCCCTTCATATGCATTCACTTCTCTTCATGTCAAGTTCCAGAGGACCCCCCAAACTGACTCTGACTTCTGCAAAAATTCAAGCCGGGTTTTACCACTGCCCCCTATTCCGACAACTTGACCCTCAACTAAAATTTGTTTTTGAAGTAGACGCTTCAAACGAGGGAATCAGAGCTGTCCTCAGTGTTAACCCAGCGACAACAAGCTTCACCCCTAAGCTGGAGTAAACACCTCAGTTGGGTTGATTACGCACAAAAGGAATTACAATGTGGGGAATCATGAACTGCTGGCAGTGAAGTTGGGGCTGGAGGAATAGAGACATTGGTTTGAGAAGGCGGAGCAACTGTAGTCTGTACTGACCACAAGAACCATATACATGAAAACTTCCAAATGTCTCAACTCAAGGTAAACCAGGTGGGCCCTCTTCTTTAATAGATTCAATTAAATAATCTATTAAAGAGGTCACAGAGCTGCAGTTTGTATCCAAATTGTGAAAGGAGTTTTGCTGATAGCAGAAGAGACCCACCACCCACATTGCAACCTTCCTGCGTCAAGTCTGTGAAGGAAAGGAAAGCTTGTTGGTCCCTGCCTCCATGTCTGTGTATTTAATCCCTATGTCTCCTTCCTCATGTTGCCAATTCATTGTGTGTTCCCTATGTTACTTGGTTCAAGCATTCTTTCTCGTGAGTTTATCTAGTGTTTGACCATTGCCTGCCTCTGTGACTACTGTCTTTTCACCTGCCCCCTTTAGATTTGCTTGTAACGCTGCCTTGATTACCTGGACTGTTAAAATAAACTCTGCCTTTTTACCACAACCTGCCTTGTGTGAACCTGTATTTTTGGGTCAATATATCTGTCTAGTTCTTTAAGTGCTTACTTGTAATGGTTTATGTACTTTACCATTCATAGGTCCTTCTTAGGTCCAGAAATCAGTGTGAGATAGAAACCCCAAGCCACACAGGAAAAGCAGTTTACTTTCCTATTTTTAGCACTATAATGACAAATTATAAAAACATTGTGTTTAGTTCCGTCTTCCTTCATTGGGGCCTAAGTTGTCAGTCCCACGTTCTCCGCTACTACGACACCCATGCCCCATCTAAAAGGATTCTCAAGGTTCAGTTGTAGGTCTCTTGAACTCTTCTTTAGTCCCCTGGGTCAAGTCATCAGTATTCATAATGATAGAATCCACTGTTTTGGTGATGACACAGTTATATGAACACTTGCAATCCAAAAACAACAGCAGTCTAACTCAATTTACTATCTGCCTTTTTTGTATTGCTCCACTGAACTGGACCAATTAATCATCTTGTTTGCCACACCTAATTCATTATATAAGCTCATCTTCAAACTTGGACCCCTTTCATATAGCCTTACATAAAGACGACTGCAGGAAACTTGAAGGTGTTTTATTTGATTCTGGTTGTTGTTTTGATGATCAAGTTAAGAGCAATGTTATCCCTTCTTAACACTGGTTCCTACTGTCTAAAATGATCATTTCAAATTAAAATGGTTCATGGTGAGCTCTTCCTGACACATCACTATCAAGTCTTGATACCCGATAATTATCTAATCAGCTTTTACCTGTTTGAATAATTCTGCTGCTGTTAATTTTGAAGTAGAAGTGGTTTTTACTCATGCATGAAAAACGTTCAGAGAACCCTATCTTACTGTTTTGTAGTGAATTAATTGATTTGATCCTTTATAACACAGAAGATATCTAAATCAGCTTTGTAGCTGAAAGTCTTTTCGAGGCTGTTGTGTTATGCCTCACCACTAACAGGTACCCTCAGCCTCAGCTCCACCCACTCCTCCACCCGGCCTGTCTGTTATCATCACAGGGGAAACATCCTCCTCTGTGTGGAGCTGCTTCTCTGGCTGACTTTTCACAGTCCGATGCCCCAACAGGACTCAGCGGTCATGGCCGGCAGTCTGACCCACCACGGCTCCCCGAACCCGGGATACACCGCCAATAACAACGCGGTTCCGGTCCCGGTCCCGGTCCCAGCCCCGGCACTGGCACCGGCCCCGGTCCTTACTCAGACCAACTCTAGGGATAAGTGGAGCAAAAAGATGGATTTTCTCCTCTCTGTAATTGGCTTTGCTGTGGACCTGGGAAATGTTTGGAGATTTCCCTACGTTTGCTATCAAAACGGTGGCGGTAAGTGGTTATACTTTTTTTCACGAGGTAATTTAGTTTAAATGTATTCAAATCATTTCTGACTTTCTCGAATCGGCTAATGTCAGCATTTAGTGATACGAAAAAACAGGCTGATGTTACGCATCTGGCAGCAGGAACTGTCCATGGTGCTGAACTACACATCTGTAGCCGTCACAAAAAGAGCACATTTGAAAGTTGTAGTTTTACTTTTCCAATCTGTTAGGTCACCTTTTGTTTTATTTTATATTTTACGATAACTTTTTTAGAGGAAAGAAATAATTTTTTACATAAAAATTGGTTTTGTCATAATTTTTTTTTTTTCAATAAACAGATGGATTCGTCGTTATATAATGTAAGGGTTATTATTGTGGGAATAGGTTTCGCTTTTTACAGTATAGGCCTTAAAAGCAGCAACTAAGGGTCTGTTTAATTACTGTATAAAGACAAGATAAAACACTTGAAAAGGCGTAAATAGATAATTAAAAACGAAATTAAATGTGGAAATTTTGTTAGATGATTTCCTTTTGGTAAATAGTAGGCCTACGTGTTGCAGAACGCACTTAAATTATTTTTTAACACTTACTTTAAAACATCTTTTTCATGATAAAAATCAAGTGGAAAATTTGCTTCTGATAATTTCCCTCTATGAACTGTATTTTAATTTATTTAAATAGCCTCTCAAGTGTTCTTGTTTTGAATGCCCTCATAACAATAAGGAATGTCCTCACTTTGTAATTGCACATGAGCTGTAATAGTAGACTTTCATCTTTAAGCCTTACATGACATGTATCCTCTTGGATCTGTGTGCAGGTGCTTTTCTTATTCCCTACATTTTGATGGCCATCTTTGGTGGTGTGCCACTTTTTTACATGGAGCTGGCACTGGGACAGTTCCATCGCACTGGAGCCATTTCTATATGGAAACACATTTGTCCCATTTTCAAAGGTAAGGCCCCAAACTGCTCAATGGCAGATGTTCAGATGAAATGTGTGACTCAAAAACATCCAAGTAACTATGATAAGTTATTTTTTTAATCTCTTCTCCTTCTCCTGGTTTTCAGGTATAGGATATGCCATTTGTATCATCGCTCTGTATGTGTCCTTCTACTACAACACCATCATCGCCTGGGCCCTCTTCTACTTCTACTCCTCTTTCTCCAGCATCCTGCCTTGGACAAACTGTGACAATGTATGGAACACCCCTGACTGCACCAACTACTTTGGCATCGACAACGTCACTTGGACCAATGCCTCCAGGTCTCCGGCAGAGGAATTTTACACGTAAGTGCATGTAAGTGTGAGTAACAGAAACCACATGTATAAATAGCTTTACAGTAATACTCGAAAATAGATTGAGTAATATAAGGGACCGGTTGTCTGGTGTGCTGAAAATAGCTGATGTGTGTTTTATTGTCACAGGAGGAATGTTCTGGAGATCCACAAGTCGTCAGGTCTTAAAAATGTTGGGGGTGTTCGCTGGCAGTTGATGCTCTGCCTTTTCCTCATATTCACCATTGTTTACTTTAGCCTGTGGAAGGGCGTGAAGACTTCAGGGAAGGTAACACATTTATTATTATACTACCATAAAAATATAGATTTGTGGATTTTTTATTAACTTTAACTACATATGATCCCCCATAATCGGTTCCTGATATGACTGATTTATTTCCTTTAATCCACACCAGGTCGTGTGGGTTACAGCCACCTTGCCCTACATAGTGCTTTTCATCCTTCTTATTAGAGGAGCCACCCTGCCCGGTGCCTGGAGAGGAGTGGTGTTTTACCTGAAACCACAGTGGGGGAAGCTACTGGACACTACTGTGAGTTGTAAAGTTGTGCGTTTATGGTGTGACAGAAAAGGACTCGATGTAGTTCTCTCCTACAAAATAAATATGACTCCCTTTTTGTATGCTGTTTGTTCCATACATTTAAATGAACCTGTTATTTAATCTTTTATCAGATATTTTTTCAAGCCATGTTTCAAATCAGTTACACTTTATACTCTTATGTAGATGCAGTCTTTTGTCCAGAAATATAGAATTTGCTCTATTTCACAGCACATATCTTCTCTTTAGGTCTTTCACTTTTGGCAGAACCAAAGATCATTATTGAGCGTTTCCTCACTATAATCCCTGTCCATCTCTGGTGTAAAGAACACATATAGGTGTTTACATGTACACCTACACTTTTTTCTATTTATTAGTTCCTTGAGAACCTGTCAATGATTTTTTTAATCGAGGAAACATCCTCATCTTCTACTGAGGTAGTTCGCTCAACATGTGTGAGTGCTTTCGTTGCAGGAGAATATGGATGAGATGAAATGAGATGCATAAATAAGCCACAGAGCAGGATAATAAGATGCATAATTGGTTTAGATTTTCTGCCCATTAACAAAGGCCTCCCTTTCTATCTCACTCACCGATATCCAACGCTGCCCTCCTCTTTTTACAGCCGAATGCTCGCTGCCCTTTAGATCTCCCTGTGTACAGCTGTGCAGCTACTACATTACTATACGACTGACACAACACCTCTCTGCTGGGTAAATTAAACACCGAGAGATCAGAAGAGAAATAAAGAACTTACAAATTCTGAGAATATAGTGACAATAAACCACAGGAAGGAAATCACAGGCAAAAATGTGCTCTGTTCTGTGAACAAATACATTGTTTAATGTTGCGAACTGGCCAAAACAACCTGAATCATCCAGTAATTGTAACAATTAGGAGTCCCAGAAAGTTCACCGTCTATTTTGTCTCTTTCTCTTTCTTTTCCAGGTGTGGGTTGATGCAGCGGCTCAGATCTTCTTTTCTCTGGGACCTGGCTTTGGGGTGCTGCTGGCCCTGTCCAGCTACAACCCTTTCACAAATAACTGCTATCGGTAAGAACTGAGACAAGCTGAGTAAACGTGAACACACATTTGTGGCTTGAATGCAGCTTCATAGGCAGAAGCCGAGCGTCAAAATAAAAGGCTTGAACCTTTGTACAGTACTTGCACTCTGTATGATAAGAAAATAATTCAGACGCTTAATTTAAGGATCTATTTTAATGCCTTTTTGCACAGAACATGTTTAAATCTTAAACAGCAGCTATAGGGATTTTGAAGCTTTTAATCAATATAACATAGTGTGTTCGTGGAAGAAGAAAGGAGTACTACATGGTGGGTTGACAAATTTTAAAATAAGGCTAAGAAACATTATGTTCCTTGATGTAAAATGAAATAATTACATAACAAAAAGACAACTGATGGTGTTGTAAGTTCTGAGTTTAACACTGATGTCCATTGACTTGTTTAAAACGAATCATGGCCTCTTCTGTGGAGCTTTCTAGAGATAGAAGACTTTCTGGCATTTGAATCATTCTGCAGATTGAATTGTATGTGTCTTATGGACAGAAAACATATGTTCTTCAGCAGAGTATCCCTCATTAGAGTCTTCTCAAGATATCTCTGGTTGCTGGCATAGCGTATCTTTGTGTGTCCCACACAAAGCTGAAGAGATAATATAAAGAAAGCCATTCAACAGAGGTCACAGAGGTCAGCCAAATGTTCACCTCAAGAAGCAATACCTCTGAGGAAATATCACTGATAAAAAGAAAAATGTTAATAAAAGAAGTAGAAAAGGCAATAGGAATGAGAATTATTGTGCCACATGTTCTTGAACAGGCATTCATTTCTCCACAGTGACGCCATTGTGACCAGTTTGGTGAACTGTCTGACCAGCTTTGTGTCGGGGTTCGTGATCTTCACTGTGCTGGGCTACATGGCAGAGATGAGGCAGGTGGAGGTAGAGGAGGTAGCCAGGGATAAAGGTCAGTAAATTAGTTTAAAATGTATAATAATAATACTTTGTCCACGACCCATCAGTTGTAGGTGTGAGTCCCGGCCACGACCCTTTGTTGCACGTCATTCCCACATTTCCTGTCTCTCTTCACCACATTCCCTGTCTAGGATTCTAATGATTCTCCAATGAAATTAAACTCAACCTCCTTCATTCAATATCTCTATGTTATCAGGACCAAGTCTGCTCTTCATCACCTACCCAGAAGCCATTGCAAACATGATGGGCTCAACCTTCTTTGCCATCATCTTTTTTACGATGATGATTACACTGGGACTGGACAGCACGGTACGAACTGTGTGAACTCTGGTCGCCTTGTATACATGAGGGCCACAGGGGCAACTCTATGTAGCTCAGTGAAGGAAGCTGAAAACATATCTGATTGTAAACCTGTTATGTAGATTATTTTATTGTTATATTCGAAAGTTAGGATTTAGAAGTTACAATTAAGATCAACAGACACTGCAAAGTCTGCCATAACAACATTTTATCTTGTTAGTAGCTTTTACAATACCAGAAGCATGTTTGTTGTTTTCAAGCTTGAATTGCATTTACGTTTAATTTATTTCTTGGTTGTATTTATCTTTTTTTCAATTTTTCTTATTTATTCCATAATGCAAATGTAGGCCTGGATTCAATGCTGCAGTGAGGTTAAATGCACTGAAATGTTAGCTGACAATGACAATCCAAATTCACTGAATGGCTTTTGAAATGGAATGGAAAGGCTCCTATGACATACTACATGTTGTTGTATTTCTTTGTGTGTTTCAGTTTGGTGGGCTGGAGGCGATCATCACTGCCGTGTTAGATGAATACCCAGATCTTTTGTCAAACAGACGTGAACTTTTTGTACTGGGCTTGGTAATTGTCTGCTTTGTGGGCTCTCTAAGCACCCTTACAAATGTAAGTTTATCACTGTTTATGTTACTCAACCTAAAAGATCAAAAAGTCGATCCATTTATATCATAATGAATCGCCTTAAGTCATATTTCCTGTTAGTTTAAGGCAGGTCGAGATACACTGTAGTTAAGTTACAGGCTGCTAGCAGAGAGGAACATTCATAAAAATGTTGTTAATCAGTGAAGAATGTCACTGACAGGGTGGTGCCTATGTGGTGAAACTGCTGGAGGAATTTGGAGTTGGAAGCTCCATCATAGCTGTGGGTTTCCTTGAGGCCATAGCAGTGTCCTGGTTCTATGGTAAACAAGAGATTCTTTTTTTTTAATCAATTGACCAGTATTCACTTAGTTTTATCTGCATTGAGAAAATAACTGTCTTTTGTTGATTTATGTGGGTTTCAGGTATCAACAGGTTTAGCAATGATGTCAAGGCTATGCTGGGTAAAGCTCCGGGGTTGTTCTGGAGGGTGTGCTGGGTCGCCATCAGTCCAGCATTTCTAGCGGTAAGATGTTGAACATTCCAACTACATTAGCAATAAGAGGGAAACATTTACTATAAGATTATACAACAAACACAAGTTCTTTATCAAAGATAAAAGACCCTCATCCATTTAAGTCATAGAGATCCATTGCAGGGTAAGATCTAAAGATGACATAAACAAGCTCACCTAACAGCTATAACAGCTGTCTGGTTGTTGACGTTTAACATTATTACACTTTCATTTATTCCTTTATATATTTATCTTATAATCCATGGAGATCTGACAGGAATATTTCCTTTGTGTTATAGTACAACAGTTGCATTTACATGGAAATGAAATGAAATTTACAAGCATGAATAAGTTATGTATTTAAACTCTCCTCAGTATATAATAGTGAGCTCCCTGCTGAAGGCGCCGCCCCTCACGCTGTTTGACTATAAGTACCCAGACTGGAGCATCACAGTGGGATACATCGTGGGCTTCTCATCCTTCATGTGGATCCCCATCTACATGGTCTACAAGCTGGTGTGGACTCCTGGATCTCTCAAACAGGCCAGTCCATTTGGAGATAGAGCAAAAAACGATCCAAATGCTATATACATAAACTTCTTTATACAACTTCTTTTAGAATAACCTCTTTATTACTATTATTTTTCTTCTTCTATTTCTTTTTCTTCTTCTTCCTCTCTTGGTTTTGCACAGAGGTTGGCAGTGTGTCTAAGACCAGAAAGGACCATACCAGACATCCATGCGGACAACCTCACCATGGTTACGGTACCATAGAGGGAAAAGCACCTTAACACATGAAAACCACACTCGACTCCTCCCCTGCTAGAAGTTTTTTTTTTTTTTCAGCCCTCAGCTTCAAGTGATTTGTGACACAACCTGACCGTCGTCTGACATCATGACTGTTACCTGCTTACAATGTTAAACATGTCAGCTGTTAAAGCACATGTACACTCTGTAAAAATAGTAAATGCTGCTACATTTTTTTTACCCCAAGAGGAGCTGACATAGCAATACTCACACCTTACTGTTTGGTCTGTGTATTTAAATCTACAGTACATGTGTCACCAGACAGTATGTAGCCTTTATATGATCCCATGAGTCATATTTTATTTTGATACAATTGTAGGAGTCACATTTGTTTAATATGTTGCTTCTTTCCCCTTCAAGAACAACATGCCAAGGAAAATAAAAACATGTATTTCTTTATGTAACAGACAGCACATCTTTTCTACCGCATGGGGCCGTTTTCAATGTTAAGTTCTTCTTGTCTGTAGTTTTATCAAAGTTGGATAATATCAGCTCTGCATGCTACTACTGACGATAGAACAAAATAGTTTCCTGTGGAGAAGCAGATGAGTTAAGACAGAGTAAAACCACTACAATAACCGTGGCAGCATTGATATGCATGCATTTGTATGTATTTTATTAAGTGGACTTTTTATTAATTCGCTAAACAACGTGCTCTGCAGTCAGTTATTGCTTTTGAAAGCAGGTGTTACCAGCTCTGCTGCATTTTTGTGGAAGAACAGGTATATGTGTGGACTGAAACATTTACATCAGTGGGACCAAACCGTGATCAGTTTGGCATTAAAAGAATAATCCTAATTCTTAGTTATTAACCTTTAATTTTTGCAGATGCTGTTTTTAGTCTTTACACAGTGGCTTTGTAGTACTGTGCTTGTTTTGGATTTTATGCCAGCTTCTTGATATATTTGCAATAAAAAAAGTGTTCTCCCTTCAAGTGTTTGCATCTGAGTTTAGAGAGGCCATCGAACAAAGATCACACCAGTTCATATTTGAAAGGTGTGGAATTATTTGTGTTGGTTTTTTTTCTATGGGCATTATAGAGTCTGTATCCTTAAAGATGCATTTCTACAACTTAATTTGTCATTTCAATTCAAATTAAACTATTTCGTCTTCATGTGATGGCTTCATTTAACTCCAGAACGCTTGTTTTGCCTTAATCTGCCTAAATATCGCACTGTCTGTAAAAAAATACTGTAAAGGTCGTATTGATATTTTGCCTCTCCAATGTTTTCACTTTAAGACTGTTCACGTTGATTTGCTCACATAATGACATCACTTGTGTCTTTGCCATCTGTGTTACATTTATCTTCAATAGCTTTATATTTTATCCTAAAAAAAGAAACATGGGTAGGATGATGATTATTATGTGATTTCATTTCTCTTCAACCTGGTTTCTGTAACAGATGTGTATACATGAATTATAGTATATGTTACATATTTTATCTTTGTGTTCTTTTCATTCCTGGAGATTAAAGGTGAACATGAACAAACAAACAAATCAACCTGCATTATTTCAGGCATTTATATTCCACCATGTATATTAAAGCAGGGAGTATTTGTCTGAAATCGTAAGTAGGATACCTTATGTGAGATTTGTTCCTGTGAATTTCCATATGGTGATCTTCGCTTCTTTGTAATGGCTGCTGGCTGTTGCTGCTCACCTCTATTAGATATTCTAATTAACAAGCTGATTTGCAATATCCAGAATCCATCAACATTCAATGGGATAGTGCAGCATCTACCTACAAAAAACATTCACAAACACTTACATGATTCTCACTAACGGCGCCCTTCAGATCTTTACTCATTCAAAAGATTTTTTTTATTCTTGGGCGAGCCCAGTCCGATCTCTTTAAGGACGACAGGTATGAAGCCGTACAGGAGCAGAGAGTGGATGGAACATGCGATTCCCCATTGAGATGCTGGTTGGTGGACATGCAGATCAAAGCCCTTTTGTGTCACTGACGGCTATTGAAGTAGAGAACAGGAGAGCACAGGAGACACATAAAAGAGACACTGCAAAACACAAGCTCCTTTTCTATCTGACAGGACTATCAGTATATTGGAAAAATAATGACTGCAAAGATATTGTGGTATAAATGAATTTGCTGCATGTCATAACATATAAATCAGACACTTAAGTACAAAGGACATGCACATTAAAGGGGAACATTCAGGTTCTATTTAGTAAGTGTTCAAACCTTTAAGATTTTTGGAAGAACATCTGTCGATATTTTCTGTCTTAAGATTGTTTTCAGTTAAACTTACAAGTAAACCTGTTGGTCATTTTGTATTGAATGTTTACTCCTTTATCTTCACTCATGTCACAGATCAAACATACACATGTGCCAAAAGCCCTGTTCAATTTATGTTTTTTCTCTTTTTTTCTCTTTTTTTTTTTTTCTCAAATTCAGGCCTCAATTTTCACAAAGGCGACTGTTTCTACCATGGTGTATCCCCCTTAAACATATCTCTGTGCATTTTCTTCAAAATGTAATAATGTTAAAGATGTCATATTAACATGATGACGTAGAATTGTAACTAAATCACAGCCTGATACTGAGTCAAAGATCTGCCAGTATCAGCTTGTTGCAAATAGAAATCAGCGTTGGTTGCTGAATGGTAATACACATTTGATTGGAATAAAAATCCCCCCAAAAAAGGGCTGTGTGTTAAAGTTTAAATACAGTTACTGTCCATTCACAGCTGTGAATAGATAAACAATTAATTTGTGTGACATGATGTAATGTTAGTTGTTATATAATGTTCCATTATATTAACGCTAATGACTGTGTTCAGAATCAACAGGAACAGATAATAAAGCTGACACTCAGAGAACCATGCTCACAATAATCAAATGACTAAAAGGAAGGCATTTTGCTTATTCAAATCTAGTATACATAATTGCTTTCTAAGGTAATGAAATTTAAAATAAAAAATGATTTGTTTCAGTTTTAATGTCTTTAGAAAGCCTTTAAAAATAGGAGCTTTGAGTTCATGCTGTAATAAAATATGATTTTGTAGCGATTAATGTTTCTAGGAGGCTTCAAAGTTTTAATTTCAAGCCACCGTGATTGACATTTCCAAACACTCATTAAGCTTCTCTAGCAAATAATTAAGAGCAATAAGTGTAATGGTGTGCACTCTTAAGTTCTACAGTGTATGAAGGTAAAGGCCAAATACATCAGTCATGCCGAGTAATTACATAAGGATATAACCCCAAGGAGCTTGACCTTTATATCTATTCTTCATTGCTCTTTGACATTTCAGAAATGGGAAATGTGATGGAGGTTTCACACTTGTTTGATGGTTACCAGTAAGAGAGAAAATATTGTATACAGTTTGGATTCCGACAGTCGAACTACCTGAAAAAACCTGCAGTCAGGGCTTCAGGTAGGTTCTTGCAATGTATTTCAATATACCTTCAATTTCAACTCCAACAATAGCTCTGGAGTTTAAATGATTAATCATTTGTTTATTGAAAAAAAAATCATAAACACTTTAGTCCAGGAAATCATTGAAACCTTTTTTTTTTTTTTTTTCAAAAAATGACTTAAAGGAGCAGTGTGATTATTGTAACCTATTGCAACCTACTAACCAAGCTTCCAGCCCTCTCAGTGGGAATAAACCTACACTGGCTGTTTTTAAATAAATGTGAAAAACCAAAATTAGAGCTGGTGTTTGATCTGACCAATCTGGACAACTCATAGACTGTAAATAACTACAGAAACTACTTGGTTCATGGCGGGATTAGGGCACGATTTGCAGCGTTTATTTTTTGCAGTTGTTTTCTGAATATTAGTATTTTTTTCACTTGGTATGGTCGATGTAATCACAGCGCTTTAAATGCAGTAGTTTAATCTATTTTTTTTTTTTTACTTTTACATATGCCTTTTTGCATCATTTCCGAATATGCTGCACATTTTTGTTAATGTAAGTCGTTTTCGCCACTGTAAATGACAATTAGCAAATATGTAGCCGCTTCTTCTCCTATAAACGGCCATGCCTTTATACCATTTTAAAGAGCGACTTGTACAAAAATTACTCTAGGCTATAAAATTGTTGTTAATGGATAAATTAGAAGAAAATAAAAAATATATTTTATTTACTTATTTTTTCTTACCAGGCTGTCTATGCCCATTTGCCTACTGCTACGCCTACCTCTATTAAGTTGGGCATTTTGATATTGTATCTGTTTGAAATGACTCACTTTTAGAACAAGCCTCAAGAGGCCATTTGAGGAAATCCATGCATCCTGTTCTGAAGCACAAACACAACAAATCTTACTTTCAGGGTATTACACTTATCAAATCAAATGCCTTATTTTTACAGTCTATGGTCTCAATTGGTGCACTGGCCCTTTAAATGCTTTAATCAACAACCCATGCAGTAGCCTCATAGACTGTGGGTACCATTCATATCGACTTACGGCGAGCATGGTGAGCACCCAATGGGTTTAGGACCCGGATCCAGGCCGGAAGAAGCATAACAAGAAACGTCTCGTCGTCGTCACCCAGGTCATCACTCGCCCAGCATCATCATCACAATTATCAGCATCATCCTCCTCCACCTCTGAGGTAGGCGCCATCTCCGGGTCCAGCCTTAAAATTACATCGATGCTGCGCCGTCATGATGTCTTATCTCAGCCCACCAGCTCTAATAATGTGTTTCAGTGTGTTAGTTAGCGGGCAAACAGCGGACTCCGTATCAAATGAGAGGCCTTATGTGGTCCTACAGAAGCAGAATTTAGGTAAGACTGGATTGACACTAAGTTGAGGCCTGGTTGCGTGTGATGATAGCCCACTATAAGGTGTTTATAGACTAATACATGGACTTTATGTTTTAGTTAAGGAGTGACAGACACCTGTTATTTACATAGGAGCCTTAAAGCATATCATTAATCCATGATTGTATTCAGCCAGTTTGTTTTGCTAATGTCCTCTTTGTGATCGCCTTGTGTTTTGTCCTTACAGTCACACTGGGGAGTGTCCTCGCAGTTCTGCTGGTGTTGATGCTGATCATGGCTGTGTGTGTTTACAAACCGCTGTCCCGTCGGTGAAAACGGGCCTGAACAAACAGATGGAGAACAAACCTGCTTGTCCGCCCGGGCTAAGTGACACTGCACATATGGCAAACCCTGGCCACACTCAGCACACCGAGGAGTTCAGCCCTGGGTCAGTAGATCCAGGCTATCCAAGCTTAAGCTATGATTAACTGAAAATACCCAGACTGCTGGAGCTGGCTCTGCAAGGAAATCAGGTCTTTAACTTTAAGCCCTATACTATATCAACTATCTTTAATTTTGTATTTATTTTATTGTAAATAAAAATAAAAATTCTGATTTTGAATCACGATGGCAACAAGATTGCAATATCTGAGTGACTTTCAAAGAGGCCCTGCTCAACTGGGTTAAATCTGATCCATGAACAGAAGCTACAAAGAGAGAGGGATGCAGTGGTGTTACATTGTCTCCTCTGTTTAATGATAAATGCATCAATATCATCAGATTAAAAAGCATAACTGGTCCACAGAGTTGTTAAAGAATTGACAAACTGACGAGCTCTTCTCCATCAAATACTTTGGGAGTGCATCAGTAGCGTTCACCACAGAAACTTTAGGCCTGAATGCTTTGCCCCAGAGTGAGAGAAATCTAGTAGCCCTTTGTGTTGCTGGGAGCGGGGGTGACATTCCAGATGGAATGAAAACGCACTCATCCAAAGAGCCCAAAGTGTCACTGAATGGTGGAAGTGTCAGTTCTGTATGTGAACCATGATGCACTGACGTATGCAGTCAACAGATCTCAACCCAGTTGAACATCTATTGGAAACTTCTGACCCATGTGTTTGACAACACTCTTTCTTACCATCATTAAAACGCCAACACTTGACTTTGACACTTTGTGTTGGGTTTCTCTTTGTCACCTTTCTGTATCTTACAAACTGTTCTATTTGTGTGAGATTTGTATTGATGATTTGGCATTCACATATTTATAAGTGCTTCGTGTTTGTCCTATTTATTCATCTGAGGGGACATTTTGTCAGGAAGCCTGGAAATCTGAAACCATGAAGTAAAATGTGGAAGTGCAACGTGAAAGTTTTCATAAAAAAATGTACGACAATTAATTAAGATCGTATCCTGCACAGGTTAATATGCACATCTTTATTCTGGAATAAACTGCAAATCACTTTCTTCTTTTTATTTATTGTGTCAAATTCAGACTATAATCTGAATAAAAGTATGTTTCTAACGTTTTGACTCGTTGATATTTTTAAACGCTCAGAAAAGTGCAGCTCTGTTAAATCACTAGGCATTAAGGTGTTCTTAATCAGACTGAGTGACTGTATTAGATCACAGTGATGACGTGCTTTATCCACAGTGCACACTTTACGGCTGGGATGACTGTGATATGAAGCAGCTAGCCAGACATCAATTCTCTGCAGATAAATCACCTTTGTGCTGTTGTCTTCAAACTTTAAGCTGAAAATAAAGAAAGCCCTTGGTCTTCAATGGAAAACATTGCATTATATAAAAGTAGCAGAATTGGTCATCCTGGGTGATCGGCTGCATTTTTGGTAAATTAAAGCACACGAGGTTCTCGTTTAATCCTCATGGAAATAAAGTGCTTTTATTTCAGAGACAACATTAAAAAAAACAACAACACAATTTTGTTTTAGAATTTCAACTTAAAAAAAACTTGGTAGATGAAACAGTGCAGTACAAAGAGCTGCATCTAATGAACCAAAGCTAGCCGTATAAAAGTCCACGGTTCAGTCATTAGCTGTTGATGAGCTGAAACTCTCGACGGACGCAGCATCGCAGAGAGACCCCAAACAAAGTGGTTGATGATTAGTGAAATCACCTATAGTGGTTAATGCATCTAATTTAGCATCACACTGTTACAACTGAAACACTTTTTCCCCTTGTTTTTTGTTTTTTTTTAAATTACAAAATTTAAAATAATCTTTTCAAAAGTGAAGTCTGAGTGGCAGCACAGAAAAAAAGTCACCACCCCTTGCCTAGACTAAGCTTTCCCTTGGCACATGGCGAACATGCTTTGTCTTTTTGCTGCTTGGAAGTGGAGAGTTGTTCATGGCTACAAAGGGCAAAACATGCTGCCTTTAGGATTCTGGGTAATCTCTGCAGCACTGGTTTTGTGACCTCTTCAATGCATACCGGCTTTAAATAAACAGAGAGTCTGGTCTCTGCTGTTTCATTTTTTTAAACTGAGGTGATAATGTACACAGTCGCTCAGTGACTCATGGAATCTGAGACAAATGTTCAATAACATCCTTGCTGCTGCAAAGCTATTCTATATCCATGCAGCTGATTTAACGTTACCCTCAAAGTAACATGCTTTTGTTTCCCCCATCTGCAGAGTGTACATTCACAAAACACATTATGAACTTTTGACTTAATGAAGCAAACGTTCAGAATTCTTATCAATATGGAAAAGAGTGATATGCACGAAGAGAAAGTTATCAGGCTACAATTTATGATAGTAAGTGATTAACAAATTAATTCCAAAGGGAGGGGGACGTGTGTTAAATATGAACCCTGAGATTTCTGTTATTTAGTGAGCTCATGGTTCTCAACATGACTCCTGTAGAAAGACTTCACAGTGAAAACACTCAGATCTCTCCCTTTTGGCCTGGAGCACAAGTAGCTTTCAAACAACTTTTATGATGCTAGGTTGTTTTGCTTCAAGCTTTCTAAAAATCAGAGACTCAAGCAACAGGTGCCAGGAAACAGCGCCCTTATTTGAGTGCTAGCACTACATGAAGTCCTCTTGAAAAGTCAAACGTTTATGTTCTTAGAACCTTAAATACACTGGTGAGACCCCCCTCCCCCTTGTGGGCAACAGTGTGAAGAATATGGTTCGCTGCTATCATTCTGAAAGTAAAATAAATAACAGGAAGTTTCAAAAATGATGCATCAGAGTCCAAGAATTAAGCTTGAGGATGGAGCCACACATTATGCTGAGATAGAAATATATAAAGGGGTATGCTATTACCAAAAAATATTTTTGGGGAATATTGGTTATCCAGAGTCTGATATTGCAAAGATGTTACAGAAAGAAATCTGCAGTTGCATAGATGACTACAGTGGTTTGGGAGGAACATTGAGGTGTGGTGGTTGCTTCTGCATCTGGAAAAGTTGTATTATTATTCCCTTTTATTCCCTTTACTTCTCAGTGAGCGATAGCTGCAATATCCTCTCCAGATCCTCTTCCTCCTGCTGCCTCATCCTCTCCTCTTCGGCTTGAGCGCGAGCAGAGAGCTCCATGGCCAGGCGGAGTTCTGTGTCAGGACTGGAGGCAGAGAGGGAGCTGGCAGGGCTGGAGGTGTCTCCATATTCCACTAGCACCCCCTCTGGGACACTCCTGGAATTACATCAAAAGGGGAAAGTGTGATCTGATCTGAGGCTTTAACTGACCCATAAAGTAGAGTATGAGAAGAAAACACACAGCCACAACTACATCCAAGTAGGACAAGCAAGTATAAAGGCTCCGCCCCTTTACCCCGTGTAATTGAGTAATTGCTATGCAAGCTAATTTGACATGTAATCCTACCTGTCACTATTACTGCTTGCCATTACATCAGTGAAGTCTCCGTCAGTATCTTCAAACGTCCCGTCCTGCAAAGTCACAAACATCAGAGTATTTAAAGAAAGTTATTGTGACAAACTAGAGAGCACAAAAAGAAGGGAAAAAAACTGATTTGTGTTTGTTGTTAGCCGGTTAAGGAAGATGGTTATGACCTGGCTTGGGATATCCCGAGACTCCAGGAGACTCTGATGGATGGCGTACTGCAAAAGCTCCTCGTCGTTACTGGAAACCTGTGTGTGTCGGCTCCCTCCGCGGCGGTGATAACTGGCAGGCACCTCAAACACTGACGGACACACTTGGAACAGAGGCAGTGCTGGATCAACAAAAACAAACAGAAGAAGCAGTTTAGAGGGTTGCAAATGAATAACTACGTTGGACATGTGGTAACATTCATGGTTAAACATGCTTCATTCATACCGGCAGCTTCTTCTTCTTCTCCTGAGGATGTCGGTGTAGCTGCTGGCGTCGTAGCTGCTGGCGTCGTAGCTGCTGGCGGTGTGTTCACCTCCTCTTCAGTACTGCATTTGTTGACACTACCAAATGTGATCCTGGCATTAAGCACATGAAAAAGTGGAATCTCTGCAAGGGAGGAAAATACAACAGATTACATGTAAAAAAAAAAAAACTTCAGAGAGGGAATGAGAAAATAGCTGCTGGAACCTGATACAGAAATGTCACAAACCTATTTTCACAGGAAATCCAGGAGGGAAATTCAGTGTCACAAAGTCTCGTAGCCGTGCAAAATGGGAACTGGTGCGAGCCATGAGGTCAATGATGGGGGTCACCTGCTCCACCAGGGACAGAGGATGTTCCTCACTCATCCACAAAGTACCTTTGAACCTGGGTGAGACAATGTTAAAGAGAAGAAGCTCTTAAAATGTTCATATGGTTTAGTTTCTTGATATAAATACAAATGAGTACAGTACAAAGTGTAAAGCAGGGTTTCCTACTTCTGTGTTCGAATGCTCAGTTCAATGGGTCGTCCGATGTCTCTGTCCCCCAGGTCAAACTCTGGGTCGAAGTATTCCTCCGGAGTGATGGCAGTGGGATTGGTGGCAGTTGCATACTCAAGAGTCAGATCCTACAAAGTCAAACATTTATCAAATCAGCCACTGGGATTAAAGATCTCTGCTGTTCATTTTTTTGGTCAGTGTCAAACCAACTGAAGAAAGAAAGCAGAGGAGAACGGGGGCCAGGGACATAACTTTACATGCACATTGCTGTTTTTACTGTCAGTCAAATAATTATGTGAATGAGAAGATTTCTTTATTTGCTTAAATGGTTGCAGCCCTGGGTGGGAAATTAAATATTTCATTTTAATGTAGCCAATGAATTCATGTCTCACCCCTTGTGCACTTATGTGTTGCTCCACAGTCCCCAGCAGAGACTCCAAGATGTTCCTTTCACCTTCGAGCAAAAAAAAAAAAAAAAAAAAGAGAAGCCAATATAAGTTTTGAAAAAAATCTAAACAAGAATCTACAGTAAACTTCATTTTATACATTCCACTTACTCTTTATCCTGGCTTTCTCCTCATCTGTAAGATGCTCCGTCCTCGTTCTGATCACTACATTTACATTATTTACACTAAAAACCTGAGGGGGGGGGGGGGGGGGACAACAACTATCTTATCAAAAATACCCAAACATTTTTTTTTGTGGTGCTGAATTTAAGGTATAATAACAAAAGAGAAGGTATAACTTCTATTTACCTTGGCGTCAAATCCATTGACCATTTCAGTTTTGTCAGACCTCCAGCCCCAAATCCCAGACTTGTTCCTGTGAGATCAAAAGACATCATTAAAAGAAAATCCACCATCATATCTATTTAAGATTATGTGCACAACATGGGACTCTTTAAGATACACTGGCAGTGTTTCATTCCATTGTTGAGTTGTATTTTTAAAGACATGTTCCTCAAAGACTCAATTCTATATTTTCAGAGGTGGAACAAGAAAGATTTTCTCTCATCAGCTACAGCGATATCAGTTTGTTGTGAGACCGTTTTGGGATGGGTGGTTTAATATTCTTGATTATGTTGATTAACAGAAATTTCTCTGAGATACGGATGATAAACTTTGAACATGTTTTCGAATATATCGGATGATAAAAGTGAAGTGGCCAATTAGAGAGCAGCTTTTACTTGCAAGTGGTGTACACACCGGGGTGTACACCCAATAAAAGAGGAAACATCCTGTCACCTGAAGAACATCAAAAAGACATTTTATCTAATTATCCATACCACATTAAAAACTTCAACAGCTTATTACCACACATCATCAGATCATCCTCAGGATACTTAAACAAGCTGCATTTCCATGTTTTAAATGTGATAAATATAAATATCTTTCAGTACAGAAAACGTTGAGACCTTTACAATAATGCCCAGACCTGGTCCCTGTAAGATGTGCAGTTGAGCTAAACAGAATATCACGGCTGCCAAACTGAACACTCACAATGAAGTCATCTTAAATATGAATCACACCTTTGTCTGACATTTAAAATGTGTACTACTGTCCGCAGTTGTCTGTCACATATGTTTATGTTATCCAGATAGAGATGATGGCGAGAAGATGATGATCACATATTACCTTGAACACAACTCGTTCACATTATTGACATCAATATAAAACGGAAGTTGTTGGTTTGTTACACAACTTGCTCACTCAAAGGTTAACATTGAACTGTGATACTAGAATGACACTGGACATATCGTACAGCAGTCAGAACAGGAAGTAAGATCCATGCATGTCCTGAGATTTAAAAAAAAATGTGACTCTTGCCTCTCAAAAGCGATATCCTTGGTGTCCAGGTAGGTGTTGACAATTGGAGTAGTCAGCCTTTTGGCAACTTCTTGTTCAGCTGGCTGCATGGATTCTAGAGTGACATCCTCCATTTCTTGAGATATGTTGAAGCGTTCTGTGTCTACTACTTCATCGTCATGGTTAACCTCCATCAACTCTGCATGGGAATCTGTATCATACAGTCAGGGATCAACTTAGATCACGTCTTCCAGAAATATGAATTCATAGAGAGAACTGTGAGTATGTGTTGTATGTAAGAGAGTTGAAACACACACCATCTCCTCTAAAGATGTAGCTCCGACGCCCTCTGATCCACGTCATGTTTTCAAAGCCAAGAAGAGTGGCATCCACTCGCAGGCTGGCGCCACTTTTCCAAATGCGACAAACATCACTTGGACAAACCCGGGACAGAAGAGGGACTGTGAAGTAACGGCACATGAATGTCCCATTGTGGAAAGAAAAACATGCGCACATGGAAAAAAAGTGTGACTCATGACTATACTAAAATAAAAAGCTTCGTCTAGCAAGAGGCAGGTATGCAGTTTTTCCTGAATGACCTGATTCAACCTCTTGGCTGGTTACAATCATGCATTTAGTTTCATTTTCTGTTGCAGGGAACAGCTGAAAACAACACTTAGAAAGTAGATAACTTCTGCTTTTGCATACTCATTTCCTGAAAGCCATTCCCGGCAACATGAACAGGTTATCATGCGCACACACACAATAATGAACTGGTATAATGTAAAGACAGACATCCCCCCCCCCCCAAACACACACACACAGAACTTACTCCAACTGGTGAATTCCCACTTCATTTCCATATAGAAGTCTGGAGACTGTAAATGGAAATAGCTATTAATTCCTTTGTTGGATAATATTTCCTGGTACATGTGCAGATGGATAACAACGTAATGGCTAAATTTGGGAATCAAAACCTCTCGAATCTTTGACAGCAACTCAGGCACTCCTCCCAAAGCAGTGGAGGCTTTGAGGTAGTCTCTGCGTTGAAGCACCAACTGAACCATCTCTGGATCTCCTGTGCTGACGGCCTCCTGCAGCACTGCACAGACGATTATAAACAAACCACCAAACCTTTTAAGGTAACAGCATTTTGTTTCCCTTAAGTGGCAACTATCCATTACAAAACCTCAACAGTGACGGTGATGACAGAGGAAACGTGAAACTGTTATACTGCAGTCAGAGGATTCAGCTTGCATTTTCACCATAAGCCCCATTAACAGTAGAGGATATAAGAGGGTCTCTAAGTGATCAAACAACCCACAAACCCTTAAAAGCACATCTGCTATACAAGTGAAAGAGACCTACATGAAATTGTGGCATTCTGTGTCTGCTATTTATCAATTTATTTAACTTACCTGTCCAACTGGTGGAGTTTTCTTTAGTCACTTGAGCACCATGTCTAAGAAGGACCCTCACTGACTCCAGGTGTCCCAGCGACACAGCCAGGTGCAGAGGAGTGCGACCTCTGGGATCCACAGTCTCTACGTCATTCTAACAAATCAAGAAGAAAGACGGAATTGTGTCTCTTTTGTTTGACTAATAAAATAAAGACACCCGAAGGACGTAATCATGCAGAGACAACACCATCAGTCACAGTCATAAGGTTAAGTCACCCACGATAAGTATACAGGACGGTTAGACTAAAATTATGTCCTGTCCTTGCGTGAGTCGTTCTTGACTTAAGTGACGTAAGCGTGTTATTGTTAATGAACATTGTGAGGTCAAAATAATAACTAGATCGGGGGTGGGCAACTGGCGGCCCCCCCATCAACCCCCAACGTGGCCCTCAGGTTAATTTTTTACACATCAATTAATTGGAAGAATGAAGAAAAACATGATGAAATCTGCCATGAAATCATGAAAACTCAGAAATATGTCCATAATAATATTTGATCACTGGTATATGTTGAGTTAAATTTAAGACATTATTGACGATTGTAATAGTTCAATTTGGCCCCTCTGGCAAGTGAGAATTAAATGAATGTGGCCCCTTGCTGTCACACAAAGTTGCCCATCCCTGAACTAGATCATAACAACACACAGTGTAAACAGTGAGGAGTTACCCTGAGGTTAACCAACAGTGTAATGGTTAGTAAAATCATTACAACACTGTGTATTGTAAGTCAGGTGCATGTTGGAGAACTGGCTCTGCAGGACCATCGCTATAAATCATTCACATGACACACTGCAATTTACAACATACTCATACTAACATTTGGTAAAGCTGTTGTTACGTCGACGTTATCCATTGATTGAAAAAATTAAATCTCTACGTCAGCGTGTTTATTTACAGAAAAACCTGTTGATTATCTACAAATCTATTTCTAAACGGAGTGAGGCTCCGGCACCTGTCAACACGACTGGCCTACTTACACTGGATAGCTGCTGGCTTCATCCAGCTACCACGCGTTAAAGCCAAAGTTTTACGATGTTATCCTGTGTTTTTTTTTTTTTTTTAACCAACCTGTTGTAACGTGATTTGTTCCTGCAGCGTCCTGTAGTCGTTCTCCCACACCGCGGAGTGCAGAGGAAACTTCACTCGGATGTCTTCGCTAACATTAGCCGTGGACATTCTTCCTCTTTGTGAAGGCGCTCAGTGCTGCAGCGTTTAGCTAGCTTCTACTTGTCGCAGCCATGGGACCAACTGCGATACCAACACGCTAGTTATGCCCCCAAAATACACGATGAACAACTTCCATGCACTTAATAGTTGCCACCAACAACGTCAACACATACAACCCCGGCGTTCAACTTTTCCCCCAAGCCTTCCCCTAAATAAAACTTTTGAACAAGGAAGTGCCAGGAGCCGTGCCCAATAACAACAGGGGTGACCTGTTTATAAATTCACTAAAAACCTAGTGAACACCATTCAATAAAAAACCGTTCACAGTCAATTAATATACAGGATGTATTTCCGTGCATTGATCATTACCTCAGATGGCGAATGACAGAAATACAGTGAATAAAAAATAAAAGCTTAGCGCTACAGGGAGAAAATGGTCTGTCCCAGTTGGACTGAACCATTCGACTCGACTGCACGGGGGGGTTGCTTGAAATGTAAAATTCTTAAAAGCGATTTTATGCATTACATATTACGTTGAAAAATCTAATAGCTACGTAATTAAGTAGAGGCTAAATTAACGAACAAGCTTTAGGGGTTGTTTCCAGTAAATCAATTGACTGTTATGCAAATACCGTCAACATGACGTCGACGTGTTGACGTTTCGTGCAGGGATGGGAGGTTGAATTTATGAAGCTTTACCGCCGGCTTACTGTGCAAGAGATGAACATGACGGTACCTTGTGGTGTTGAACTACAGGTATATACATCCCATGGGATAATGCGAAAGGTTTAAGTCGGCTGTTTGCATATATGTATCTATCTTGACCATAAACAATTATACACGCTACCTAATCAATGGTGAGGTGACCCACTCTGTCTTAATGACGACCTCAGTTGCGAACAGTATCTACTTTTTAGTCGTTTATTTGAGAAAATGAAAAGTAGTGATGCCTATATTTCAGAGGTGACCTCTGGTGAAAGACAATTCAGAAGGAATCCTCCCATATTCACTTGTAAAAACGCACCCTTCTTGTACCGTGTCCTTACAGTCTATGACCGTGTCACGAAGGTGCCCAGATCAAGCTCACCCCATGCGCCGCCTGTATAGTTTCATTTTAAACCCTCATTTTAGCCTCTAAGGTGTTTTACCGACCTAACCCACAGTAAACGCTGCCAAACTCTTCCTTTTCTGTTAAGTATTTAGTCTTAAATATTTAGTTGCGAAACCAGGGGAATTATTTTTTACATGTTCATTCAAACCAAGAGACCAAACTGTGCTAGTTCTAAGCATTGGGAGTACAGTTGATTTCCTGTAAGGCTAAAGTGTGGGCACAGTGCACAGCGCAAACATAGGTCACGGTCGCAGCTGCCACTGGGATTGCTCGAGCTCTGTTTAGTCTGCTTGTCGACCACAGACTGAAGAGTGAACCACCAAAACTGACACAGGCTATGTAGCTAATCAGGTGCTAAGTCCGCTAACTTGCAGTAAAGCAGCATTCTCTCTTAACACCTGTGGGAGGGTGTTATAATGGTTGAAACGCGAAGGGTAGCGAAAACGGAAAGGCCAGCAGCAGTTACAGGAGGCAGCAGGTCGTTGTTCAGGATGTTTTAATTAGCCAGATCTTGCTAATGCGGAAGGCAATCCTAACAGAGGTATCAATGGTTAGCATAACGCAGGGGGACATAACAGTCTGTTCATTGTGAAGACGATTCTTTCCGAGAAGAGGATGTCTAAACGCCTGCGAAACACTGAGCTCTGCGCTGATTGCAGTGTCCCAGGTAAGATAATTCAGACCATCTCTGAAGTGTTATTAGGCTTTTTTTTATTTATTTTTTTTCAGTTTTCCAAAGCTTTGCGCTGGGCCATGCTGCTTTAATTCTTTGCAGTAAACATGCAGGGTATACTGTTGTTTTGACAGGCAAGTTGTTGCTGGCAGGTCCCCGGGCTGGAGATGCAATTAGAGCTGCAGCAGCTGTCCTATTAACTGTTTCCATCCGGTGCTACTTGCTTTAAATAATCAGACAGGCATTTATAATATGTGTCACATTTGTTAATGCATGTTAACCCAGGTAACTAACAATATGTATACTTGAAATAATTTATTTAATATGCTGTAGTTTGTTGGAAATGTTAAATGTAGTCAACCATCATGAAAGATAATATATAGATCTGTCAACACGCTTTAATGAGAACAGTATTGGTTGTGGTCATGTGGAAAATAAGCCACTTTCTATAGATAGATAGTGAAGACCACTACACCCTGCTTTCTTCATTTCACACTAGAGAAATTCCAGCATCCTGTGAGTATGTTTGATAACTTTAGGTAGCAGCATGGATGAGAGAAAACTGCTGCTAAGTGAGGACAGTCTAACTTTCCTGTGAAAGCACAAGTTGCATTGTGTCTGAGGTGCTTTTAGAAGTTACATTCATATAGAAATGACGTGGTGGTTTTCAGCAGGCACAGGAAGGAAGCAAAACAGGATGCTGAGTGAATTGACTGCATACTTTCAATGCTGAAGAGATTTTTTTTTTTTCTTTTGTTGCCCCAAAATATATTGCAAAAGATGTATGGTAAAATACAGAATTAAAAATGTTTTTAGAAATACATTTTTGATCATCTATTTTGCAGCTAAACGCCCGAAAAACAATGTAAAGAATGTCAAATATTCAGTAATGGTACCTTGTTTCTCATCATGTCATTCAAGCTGGTTAAAGCCCCCAGGTCTCCACAACAGCTGGCCTAGATTGCCCCCATACAACTGCTACCAGTTGTTGGGTGTGAATATTTTTAGTTTCAGGATGTGGTATTAAATTTAGCAGCACTTGTTGAGGAAAGGGTAAAACAGGTCTGTCAGCACTATCTCTCAGCTCTTGGTGAAGAGCATGTCTAAGAGGGTGACTCTGGAAATGAAGGACCCAGTGCCAGAATTGGACCAGCAACCCCATCAGCTGTTTCTCCTTCAGCTCAGCTGCTACTTAAACACTTTACAGTCCTCACTGTCTGTCCTGTCACAGAGCCAGCAGCCTCTCAATCTGCTCAACAGCTTATTGGCTGCCACAGTGGCGTATGAATTTACAGTATTCCAGCTCTTTGTTGTCAGAAGAGTCTTGGTGAGGCAGCTGAGCAATGCAACATTTGTTTCAGCTGAAGCGTGTGAAATAGTTTAAAGTTAAATAAACATTTCAGTCATATTATATACTGTATCATTCATGTGCCTGGTTTTTTAACATGCATTAACACGATATACAGCACTGAAGTTCTTGATGTGTGTTTGGCAATTTAAATGTTCGTTATGAAAAGAGGAAGCTGCTCTTTTTTTAAACAATAAGTATGAGGTGGTATGACCTTCAGCTGCTAGATTGCACTTCCTTTTTATACTCTGCTTTGCTTCACCTCCATCTGGTGTCAAGATCAAAGTGAACTTCAATAAGTAACCCAATGTATGACCATGTGGCTCAGATATTTATTTTTACAATGGTGGAGCTATGTGGCACAGAAATATGTTGTATCTGGATTTTGCTGCAGACGGTGTGTAGGATTGTTTCATTAGTCATTGTCTAGAACATCTACTGTCTCCTACATCAAGTGCTAGGGCTTGGCGATATGGACCAAAAATCTTATCTCTTCCTGTTACTACGTCTTCAGTCGTTTTTGATTAATCAACAAAATCTCTGCAGATGTACTGATTTTCATTTCATGCTTTCTCTCTCAGAGCCTCGCTGGGCCTCGGTGAACAGAGGCGTATTGATTTGCGACGAGTGTTGCAGTGTTCATCGGAGTCTGGGCAGACACAGCTCCCAAGTCCGCCACCTGACACACACACCATGGCCTGCTACACAGTTACAGGTAGCAGCTCCTACAGGAACATCGAACAATTTGCATTCCCCTGTGTGAAGCTCATAATCTTCATACTCCATTGTAAAATTGTCATCTGTTTTGCCTATAAATCCCATTATTCCTGCTATTAGGATAACTACAGTTTTAAATACAGCAGGGCTCTGTCCTCATCAAGATGGATCTATTGTCAACAGTTTCACATCAGATCCCACCGAGCCGTATCGATTTAGTCTAAGTATAGAAAGTGTGTACAGTCTGAGAGACACATATTACAGGTTTCTTTCTCATTTTTGCCCCCAGATGGTTCAGACATTATACAGCAACGGCGCAAATTCAATATGGGAGCACTCTCTTCTGGACCCTGCGTCTGTGATGAGTGGGAAACGCAAAGCCAACCCTCAGGACAAACTGCAGTGAGTTATAACTGTCTTACAATAATGACAGAGCACTTTTTTTACTCACAGGGACTCATTTTGATAAACATGAAACTTGAATTTTGATCTTCCACTGACTCATTAAATTGCCTCTGTGTCTTTGTTTAAACCTTGATTTATCATGTCGGTCCGAAAGTCCAAACAAGTCAGAGTTTATAAGAGCCAAATATCAGATGCTGGCATTTGTCCATCGCATGCCCTGCAGGGAGGATGACAGCTCCACAGCGAAGGATTTAAGCAAGGTGAGGAGAAGACAGAAACCATTTCTTCCTTAAAGTTGAATTGTTAAGCTTTATCAATTTTTAGTTACTGTTTTTTTTTTCTTTACAGCAACTTCACTCGAGCGTACGCACTGGGAACCTCGAGACGTGTTTAAGATTGCTATCCCTTGGAGCACAAGCTAATTTTTTTCACCCTGTAAGATTCGCTCACTTGTCAAGCAGAATGGTCATCTTCATATTTACCCTTCACGATTTAAGATCACAATTCATTGTTGTTTTTAATCAACTTCTTCTGTAGGAAAAAGGAAACACTCCATTACATGTAGCAGCAAAGGCAGGACAAGTATCTCAGGCTGAACTATTGACTGTTTATGGGGCAGATCCTGGAGCCCCGGACAGCAACGGCAAAACTCCCATTGACTATGCAAGGTAAGATATTTTCTATCATCTTTTATGATTCAACCAACAAAAAACTATTATTTTCTCCCTTTGTGGCTTTAAATTGAGCTCTCTCAACCTGCATCTTTGCAGGGAAGCTGGCCACCATGACCTGGCAGACAGACTGGTGGAGGTCCAGTATGAACTGACTGATAGACTGGCGTTCTACCTGTGTGGGAGGAAGCCAGGTATGTAGAGAGAGAGAGAGAGAGAGAGAGAGTGTGGTTGGAGTAAAATACAAGTTTTCACCCCTGTGGCACTATAAACCGATAAAATCAATGATGTGTGGCATTTAATTTTCTTTGTGAGCATTGATTGGGTAATACATCCTGCTTCATTCTTAATACAGAGTGTTTACTCCCCCCATAAGTATTGATAATGTTGTTGGTAATCATCCAGAATATTCTTGCCGTTTCTTTCAGATCATAAAAGCGGTCAGCACTTCATTGTTCCACAGATGGCTGACAGGTGAGATACACTTAAAAAAAAAAAACAGTTCATCAATATAAAGTGATCGTGTCTAAGTGGAAGGGTTTAACCTGAAGACACAGTGAGCCGAGGGAGGCAGTTGTATAAGGTTGTATTTCTGCTCTGAGGGCCTGTTCAAACATGCTGCTGGATGGCTGCAGTGTCTACTATCTGTGTGAGGAAACAGATACCAAGAAGCAGCTTACAGACAGAAACAACCCTCTATCTGAGTACAAGTGATATTCCATAAAAGCAGAACAGCTGTTATAAAACAAACACTGTGTTAAAAATGATCCATTTTGTTGTTTTGTTTTTTTACTGCTATCTTTTGATGGATAAGGAACACGTAAGTATGACACAGAATGAGGCGTGCATCACTTTCACTTCCCTCTTAATTTACATTGTGTTTGATGAAAGTTATTTTCTGTGTGTAGCAGTTTAGATTTGTCAGAACTGGCCAAGGCAGCAAAGAAGAAACTGCAGGCTGTAAGTGTATTTTCCAGAGTCTCTGCCGAGCCTTTTGCCCCCTTTAATTAAGTCTGAGTAAGTTACATTTTCTCATTTTCATGCAGCTAAGTAATCATTTATTCGAGGAGCTGGCCATGGACGTGTACGATGAGGTGGACAGACGAGAGACTGATGCAGGTAAAGTAAAAGTCGTGTTGAAAAGACATGTGATGTTGCCTTTCCTCACCCTGACACATTGAAACCTTCACTGGTGTTGCCGCTATGCTTACATCTCTAAACTGGACTTCTGTTTATTCTCTTAACTGTTTGAAGTGTGGCTGGCTACACAGAATCACAGCACCCTGGTGACAGAGACCACTGTGGTGCCTTTCCTTCCGGTAAATCCAGAATACTCATCAACAAGAAACCAGGCAAGTCAGATTTACACGACTCCCATTTAGAACTGCTTTATTGTATCTTTAAGTCATATTTCATAGTGTCACTCCACTTTTCCTACTTAGGGGCGACAGAAGCTTGCAAGATTCAACGCACATGAATTTGCAACTCTTGTCATTGATATTTTAAGTGATGCAAAGCGCAGACAACAAGGGAACATGATTTCTAGCCCCAAAGGTCAGCAGCTTTTTGTTCACTTTACCAAAAGATCTGACTGGCACTTCAGAGTAGCGCAGTTACACAATCACTTTTTGTACATCTGCTTTCCAGACAATGTTGAATTCATCCTGAAGAGCATGGCTGTGAGGCACTGCAGTGACAGTCAAGACAACGACCAGCCGGACTACGATAGTGTGGCGTCTGATGAGGATACAGATCAAGAGCTCCCCTCCAGTAAAGGAGACAGGACCAAGGTATCACCCAGTCACTTTCCCAGTTAGAAAGCCCCGACAGACACGGCCCCTCTGCAGATGACTTAACCGTGTTTCCATCTTAAACCCCTCTCCCTCTGACAGAGCCTGGACTCTGACCTCTCAGACAGCCCCATTACCATGCAGGAGTACTTGGAGGTGAAGAACGCACTCTCAGCCTCTGAAGCAAAGATCCAGCACCTGATGAAAGCCAACAATAACCTGAGCGATGAGCTGCGGCTAATGCAGAAAAAGGTATCCACCGCCCCCAACCAATACGATCACTAACCCCGGGGGCCGGACCGAGGGGGGGCCACAGTGGTCAGCAGAGCTCTTCTCATGACGAGTGCGATCGCTCTCTGGAGTGGAGGCCGAGCTATGTGAACAGGAATGCTCTGTAGTGAGATAAGGCTGCTGCGACACCCTGCTGGTCCGCCCTCTGTTTAGGCCGGCATGTTTAATTTTGAAACTGGAGATGTTTTATTTCTTTTCTTTTTTCTTTTGTTTGTTTGTTTCTCTGGCAAATAACAGTAATAGTCTAGTCTCCTTTTTTGAGTAAAAAAGTTCCAGCTAGCGGCCTAATGTTACTAACATGCATGTTTTTATTGTTTGTTTTTATAACGCATGAAGTAATGACAGTAATGTTTTATTTCCTTTGTAGTAGATTGTGACTAACATTAAATGTATGTGCCTTGCTTCATCACATAAACTGTGTTTATTTAATAGACTGTTTTTGGAAGATTTGGTTCATGTTTTTTTTATTTGTTTGACATTTTTTGAAGTGGGCACAGTTGTTAGAAAGCTTTTCAGTTGTTAGTCATGATGTACTCTGTAACAACAAACTGCTGATTGATGCATAGAGAGGGTTGTACTTCATGAGCTTCAATTTATTCAGGATGCTCATCTCGGCCACACATTTTTAAAGCATATCAGTTTTTGTTTTTTCTTAATCATTTTGTTGAGGTCCTTTTATTTCTAGTGTTAAGATTGCTTTCATTTCAGGTCTTGAAAACTTTGACAACCCCCAACAGCACTGCAGCGTAACTCACTGTTCTTTAATGATGTTAGCTTACAGTAACTTAGATCCTCTTTTACTTTGACAACAAAGACCACTTTAGGACACAAGGGAAACAAAGAAACATGAACATTTGTCATGACATGTAGTAGTAGTTTTTTCAAAAAGCATCTCATCATGGGTCAGGTTCACATTATTGTGAGTGTAGTTTCCTCATATTTACTGAACAATACTTCTTAGTCCTACAAAGTACTCAAAGTTCACCCTTCTTTGCTCTAAATGCAGGAAGTTGCGTAATATGAAGTCAGTTTTTCTGCTACCAAACTTCAGCATCTGAAACAAAATCTTTGAGATTTTGTTCATTCTAGGATGCGTCTTATCTTCTTATTATTCTTTAGTCAATCATTCTGTCCTTTGACTCTGTCTCGGCTAAAGTTGCATCTGTGCTGCAAAAATCTTTTGCTTGCTTACCACTTGCTTTGCATTTTTTAAGACCATCAGATTCCCTTCAAAATAGGAAAAGAATTGACATGGGCAAAATGAAATGGTGGCATTAGACTATCAAAGGAATTATTCATATATTTGATCAATTGTGATATGCAGGGGACACATCTTGCTTTGCTGAGAGCTCCTCTTAGTGTGTTGCTGCCCGTCTCTTCCAGCTGCAATCTCTGAAAAGCGAGAACACCTGTCTCAGGCGGCAGGTCACTACCAATATCTATCAGGTCCCCAGCGGTTCAGACTACCCCGACCCCTCCAGCCCCTCAGCCCTGAAACGCCGGCAGTCTGCACGGGCCAGTCGGCCTATGTCTATGTATGAGACTGGCTCAGGCCTGAAGCCCTTTCACCCCAAAGGGGAAAATCCCTACCCTGAGGAGGCCCTCCCCAACCTGCAACCCTTCCCACCTCATGTAAGTAAGACCTGTTCCCTGTTCTTCTCTGCCCTTTCCTTTCTCCTGCCTGCTTTCCATGACTTTCCCTTTATGTTCTTCACCCTGTCTGCAAACCTTCCTCTTTACTATTGCTCCTTCCTCATTTTCCACTGGGTAGCTCTCTGCTGCATCAAGAGAGAGTCATCAAAAGCACTTACACAGCCAGATATTCACATCTACATATTTCTGTTGTTAACAAGAGTGCCACTCTTCTGTCAGACCAGGCATAGTGTTACATGTTAGGAGATGCTCTCATTGATATACTCTGAAGGTTTGTATTGTGTTTGATGTTGATGAAGCATTAAAACCACCTTACAAGCTCCCTGTGTCTTTGTAATGCATGATCATTTTTTCAGACTCGATTAATCTTCTCATCTGTTTTGAGTTTTCTTGTTGATGCAAATCTATTTTATTGAGTTAAATTAAACTCTGAGTCTTCGTTTTCGATGGATTTACTCAGTTATATTCTTCAGAATACGAGGAATCACAAACTAGGAACTTAATGTTGGGGAATGATCGGTTTTAAAAAAAAAAAAAAAAAAAAAGAGCAAAGTTGTCCCCAGAGAATGGATGTGTCGCTCTAAAATAATAGACTGTTTCATCCTGGACTGTGAGTGTCAACACAGAGATTTCCTTCAACTCCTTTACCCGCACTGTTTTAGACGATGCAACGGCGAGCTTGAAGAGACTTTAGAGTCAATCATCACAATCATCTCACTTTTTAGTTTGTTCCGCAGTTTCTTTTTTTTCTGATTAAAACCCATCTGTGTACTTTAAATGTGATTTGAACCCTGTCTTTAGAAGGAAAGGGGCGCTTTTGTGACCACATCCTCATCCCTCCCCTCATTTCCATCCACCCTGTCCTGGCCGAGGGACGAAAGTGTTCAAAAGGTTAAGTACATCCTCACTCGGACGACATCTTGTGGGAAGCAGCATATCCCTTACCTCAGTCTGTCCTCCATATGCCCTGCTGCATGAGCCACCCCTCCACCAGCTGCCCCCACCATCAGATACCCGCCTTCATCAGCAGTATTCTCATTGTGCAGCTAAGCAACTGGAACTGGTTTTGCAAAGGCATAACCCTTGCCTCGCCGCCAAATGTTGTCCAGAAAGTTGTGCTTGAGATACACCACCTGCTAATTTTAACTCTTTCTTTCGCTACAGCAACCTGTGCAGTAGACCATGTTTACAGTTTGATCCACCAAAAAGTTTGTTAGTTTTTCCATTTAAAAAAAAAAAAAAAAAAAAAAAAAAAAGGTACTTCTCAAACGAAGAATAATTAGGATGTTCTGTGAGTTAGCTTGACAACATATATATATTTCCACATCTGGAGTGGTTAAAAATCATCATGCTTTACTTTCAAATACTTTCAGTATAAAGACGAGAAGACCTTTCCACCCTGCCTCTAACAAATGCTTGGCTGTTTTGCACAGTGAGCTTCCAACAGCATGCTCTTACCTTCTCCAGTAACAACCAAACACTGATCCAGGAGTTCTTTATAGTGTAACAGAATGGATTCTCTTGCAAATGCAGAAAGAAGATTTATTCAAACGTATGTGCCAATCGCTTTCCCTGACGCAGGCGTGTGTGTGCTGTGTTACATTTTGTGCTGCAGGAAATAAATTATAGTGGATTTTAATTTTAAAAAAAAAAAAAGGGAATGACAGTTGTGTGTTAGGAGCTTGAGTGCATATTCTTGTCTCTACTTCCTGTCATAAACTTATCTGTGAGTCTGAGAGGTAATCTGCACACGCTACAGAAAATACGCTCAGTGAGATATGAAGATAGTTAGATAACAAACATGTTCTCTTGTACAGTTAATGTTTATGTTGAATTTGTTTAAGTTATGAACTCTTCTTCACATTGCCATCTTATCCTCAAATGAAGACCCCCCCTACAGGCTCCTCCCCTTTACTTTAGACGATGAGTGAAGCGTCTGTGAAATGCGTCTGATGTAATATTTCTTGCCATGTGTTGTTACATTGTTAGTGCTAATCTTATCATCCATTAAAGCGTCCTTACGGCAGGAGTTCACACAGAATTTAACTAGGATGAAAGTTTCTTCTAGGCAGTATGTAAGGCATGCTTTATGTGAATAAACAATCTAAGCTGTGTATAATGTCTTTACTAACCTTCTAATGAATGCTTTAAATGAACAACGTGCAGCTTAACGGCTTGATTCAATCAGCGTCATCTGCACCACTCTCTAATGTTTATTTTCCAGTTTGTCACACAGCAAACAGGAAATGCTCTAATACAGATAAATGCTTCTGTTGAAGAACTCCAGAAGAAGCATTGAAATTGTGTTTTCCCCTCAGATGGTTCTGGATTATTCCTAATGTGTTCTAGGGAAACATTATCACTAATTGTTTTTTTTTTTTTTTTAATTATCTCTTGTTCCAGGCTCCAAAGTTAGAGAAACAAAGCAGCATGCCTGAAAGTGACTATGATAACACGTTCAATGACTCTGAAATGGAGGATTCAAGGTAAGGGCTGACGTCTGAAAATGCAGTTTAAATATGTTTTTAACCGCATGGATGTTGTGTTTTGACTGAAAACAAGCGTGGGTTTTTGGCAGTGGAGAAAATGTGCTCTAAACTTCCCTCTGCAGTTTGTGCAGGAGAGCGAGGCTAAGGAGCAGTGGCTGGATGGGAGAGGGCAGCTCCATCCCCGAGCTGGCAGATGTAGAGATGGAGCCTGACCCCACACTCCCGAGCACAGAGGATGTCATCCGCAAAACCGAGCAGATCACCAAGAATATCCAAGAGCTGCTGCGAGCAGCTCAGGAGAACAAACATGACAGGTCAGAGTCTGAAGAGAGAAAAAGATCTTTATCAGTTTAGTTTCTGTATTTAATCTGTCACTTCCTTTCTGCCATTTTAAGCCCTAAGTTCCTCTTACATTCATCATTATTCAGTTCTTTTTAACTGTGTTTACCTCCTGCCATTTCCTCTTTTTGTTTATCATTGTAAATCTTCCTCCCTGTCCTTTCTACGTCTTCTCTGCTCCACTGTTGTGATGTTGTTTTGATGTGTCGTCGCCCCCCCACCCCCCACCACCACCACCGCGCACAGACCATGTGAGCGTGAAGGTGTGCGCAGGCTCAGACACAGCCTGGGATGTTTCAGCACTCTGGTGCCTTGGGCCGAGAAGGCCCCCCCTCCCCTTCAGCCGCTCAGCCTCCGGTCCCCTGACCCCTCCTCCTGGTACTCTGGCCTCTGTCCCTGCCTCCCAGGCACAGTTTCATTTTCCTCTCCCTCACACAGCTCTGGCATCACCCTTTCTCTTCCTGTCTCACATGCTAACATGCTGTCTCTCTCTCCCTGCGACAATGACATTTGTCTCCAAAAGCATGCATTCTGAGTGTGGTTCAGCTGTTTTAGGAGTTCTCAGAGGTTACATCTCTGCAGTGGCTTGTCTTTTTATAAACATAGGTGCAGTGTATTTGATAAAACAGATTTTTGATGCTTCTACTGTGTGTATATTTGTTTGATGCTAAAAGGGCTAAGAGATTTTAAAAAACCTACTCACTACTCTGTGTCTGTAAAAAAGCATGTTCATCTTAAGTTACCGATGACGATGTGATGTTGGTGTGCTGTGAATACTACCCTTACATGACTTGCATGTAAAAGCTTCTGGTTAACTTTCAAACACCTGTGCTATGATGTTGTCATATATTCATGATATGTTGAACTAACTGATCATTCTCTTCTCCTCACAGCTTCATACCCTGCTCAGAAAGAATACATGTGGCTGTAACAGAAATGGCTGCTCTCTTTCCTAAGGTATGGAAATGTTTCTAATTGAAGCTTTAAGAGAACAAATCAGCCAGCCGGTTATCCTCAAAATAATAAATACTTCATGTGTTATTGTGAAGATATTACCAACCAGTTCCCTGAATTTCAAAGTCCACATACACCAGCACTTTATGTTTTATTATTATTATCAAGTGAATTGCTCCTAAGTGTATGCATTAAGTGTTGTAAATATGCATATTATTGTGTGTGTTTAAAAAAAATGGTAGACATGACAAATGTAGCCATAGCCAAAAATGAGCCACGTTGTTCTAAAAGATCTGCACTGCAATGCCTCTTAGCAAAAACCTAGTCTTTATTTATCAGTGTTTATTTTATTTAACCTGGAGAAAAAAAACTATTTCAGATTAAAAATCTAATTTTTAAGAGTGTCCTGGCAGGCAGCAGGTAACAAAGTTTCTGACAAGCCACTAGCAGTCATACTTAAAAAAACATAAGACACAAGAACACATTGAAAGACATGAAATAACAAATAAAACAGAAAATAATTGTCAAGACTGACTACAATCATTGGTAGAATATTCTACAGCCAGATATGTCTGCCTCCAAAGCCATTTAACAGCTGCCAAGAAGTATCCAATCTTTCTTTTTGTAATTCGTTCCAAACAAAGGGAGCGGTAAACTTCAATGACTTCTGACCTTTAGAACAGACAGCAAGAAAAGATCCTGACACTGAAGATTTTAACCTCCTGTACTCTTCTGACTGATGTAGGTCAGAAAATAGGAAGGAAGTAGACCTACGATAGATTTGTATATCAGAATACACCAGTGTTTAAGTCTACATATGTTCAAAGAAGACCATCCAACAAACAGTGATGGTGAAGGATTTAAAGTGAGTGATGAAACTCAAAGCTCTTTGATAGACAGTGACCAGAGCATGTCAGCTTTGAGAAGATGCATGCATGAATAATGCATCACTGTAGTCCAGCAGTGACATAAAAGTGTTAAGACATTTGAACCTTCCTCTGCAGAAGCCACGCTCAGAGACTGTGAGAGGCTCTCTGCGCTTGTTGACCTCGAGTGCGTATCGGCTTCAGAGCGAGTGCAGGAAGGCGTTGCCCTCAGAAGGCTGCCCAGGACCGGACATGCAGCTGGTCACCCAGCAGGTCATCCAATGTGCTTATGACATTGCCAAGGCAGCCAAGCAGCTTGTGACCATCACCACTAAGGAGAATACACACTAACAGCACTTTGAGGCTGCAAAGCAGTCGGCATCTCAGTTTTGTTCTACTCTAAATATTTCTAATGATTCTGATGTTTTGTTTTTTTGTTTTTGTATTTGTGGTATATGCATGCATGTTTTTTTAATTTATGAATGATTAACACAAATATTAAAAGCTAAATCTGGACAAAATATGGGGGGGTAAGGGAAAGGTTCAGCAACTTTACTTAGAGAGTAAAGTTCTGCTGTGCTGCTGATTTCAAAGCCCAATATCTCATGAGGGAACATTATAACTTCCACAAATAATGTTACACCTAAATACAGCAGCTAGCAGGTATGGGAAGTGTATAGTTTTCTAGACTACTGTTAATTAAAGTCATTTAAATCTTAATCAGTGGACGATGTAAATAAACACCTTTTATTCAAGAGACGGAGTTAAGCACAGTACGGCAAATCCACCTGATAGTTTTGGTTACTGATTCAGTCCAAAGCCAGACATGGATGCTGCAAAGCCATAACTGACTCACTGAATGCCAATACAACAGTCTTATAGTCAAAGAATCTTCCTGTCATTTACATCATCCTCATACTGCGAAGTTTAATCTCCAAAACCAAACTGACCATTAATGCCAACTTCTATTAAATGTTGGGAACTTAATCCATGCACATGTTGTAGCTCTGTAATCCTAATGTGTCTGCATCCAAGAAGCTATTTATATGTTTGTCATCTGTCCAAGTGTAATCCAGTCTGCAGTTCACTTGTTGCAGCTATTCATGTATGCACATTTGTTGAGTCAGTGAATGCAACACTTGTTCAGGGGGCCAAAGTTATCTTCTTCACCAGTGCCAAGATGCTGTATTCATTGATTGGGTGTGTCTCTATCAGGCTCCACGTGAGGTTGTATTCTGCGGTCTTGTGTGCCATTGCGGTGCCGGTGATGTTATTCAGAGCCGATAACTGTGTGCAAGTCCATGTGTTTCGTGCTATGTTCCGTTGCTGCTGATTTTGTATTTGATGTGCAACAAATGGGATAGAACTGTAGACGTCTCCTGTAAAAATGTGCAACCCCACTTCCATCCTCAGTGTTTTCAAAGTTCGTCATTTTGAAATCTGATCAAGGTAATGTCCCTCTCTGTGCTCGAAAAAGAGCGCAGGGATGTATGTGATGCAGCTGTTAAGTTGCACTTTGAAAAATAAATATTTTCTAAATAAATGTAATTTATAACAAATGTCTGGGTTTTGTCAAATTTTGTATTTTGCATGTTTTTGTTTGTTGCCTTGACACATGATAGTGAAATCATTTGTTTTATTAGATTTATTTTAAATAGTCTACAAATTCAGGATAGAAAATATACAACTCTAAAAGTGCAAAAACTCAATCAATATTTTCTATACATGCAAACAACCAGCCGTAAATGATTCAAAAAACATGGCACAACATTTGGCCTCAGCATTAATACTCCAGTCCTTAAAGGCTTGAAGGGTAGGACAACATTTAAAAAAAAGTTTTTAAAAATGTTTTCATCCTCTCCATACTGGCTGTGAAAAGATCCCTCTACACAACCCCACTGTGAAAAATGGAGGGCTGGATGCATAAAAGCACTTCGTAAAATGTACTCAGAGTTTCTATCTGGCTTTAAAAGTCTGACTTCTATTAAACTGGAATCCTCCAGAGTCATAATCTTTTCAGTATGAAAGTCCTTACTTTTGTTAATGTCCGTCTGTGGCTCAGCGAGGAAACACAAACCAGGAGAGAAGTGTCGATTGCAGGTATGTGAGTATTGTTTAAACATTTGAAACGGGCCTTCAAGGCTAATAACGTGCAGAAAAAATATTTTTTGATTGAATTCCTGTAGGCTTCTCAGGTCCAGGCTGATCGAGGTCTGTTGTGAATCTGGAAGGAAAACGTTTACAGACATTTTTAACGAGCTTTTTCTTACATGTTTCTACACAAAGCCCTTCACGATCATCAGCTTCCTGCAGATTGATTTCCATCTCATACCTTCCCCTGGTACCCTCTGTTGGCCATCCTCTGGATCTCATCCCTCAGCTTCCCCTCCTGGATCTGGAGAGCTTCCCTTTCCTCCTGCTCCTCTTGCTCTATCCTGAGCTGCTCCTCCAACTGCTCGCAGCGCTGCTGCTCCACCTACAGTACACACACAATCACAGTCTCAGATGTTCAGAAGTGAGTTACTATTGTGGCATCATTCTTAAGAGACTCAGAGAATGATTAGCCCTGGTGTGTGGGCAAAAACAATGATGCACAATAAAAACTAAAATTATTTTATTATGTGTTAACCTGAGCGTTTATCTCTTGCATCCGTGCTGTTCTGCGACCCTCCTCCTGCTCCATCTCACTCCGCTTGATCTCGCTCTCCTGCTCCAGCTCCTGAATCAGCTCCTCTCGTCTTCTCAGGGACTCCTCCTGAGCCTCCCGGTTCTTCTGCACCTTCAGCTCCAGCTGCTGCTGTCTCTCCGCAAGCACCTTTCCAAGAAGAAGAAAAAAAAAAGAGCTGTTGCTTTAATATCAAATCTTTTGAATTACACTCTTAAAAAGTTCAGTTTGATTTGAAACCAATTCACCTCTTGCATGAGCCGTTCTCTTGCTTTCCTCTCCTTCTCCCACTGCGCTTCTCGTTTCTCCCACACCTGTTGGGCTTCCTCTCTAAAAAAGTTGAGACGTGTTGGTTTTGATTTGACCCCACACTCCTTCCAACAGAGTCACAGCTTGATGAATATTTGTGCTCACCTGTGTAGGATGTCAAACTCAGCCTCCCTCTCCTGCTCCAGTTGAAGCTGCTCTTCAATCACACGTTTCATCCATGCAGCGTCAGCGACGGCCCTTTCCCTCCGTGCAGACTCCAACCTCAGGTCCTCCTGCTCTCCTTCCAGTAGGGCTGCCAGGATCTGCCGGTCGGACTCCTGGTGGGAACAGAAGAAATCAGGTAAGGCGTTAAAACAGGCAAGTTGGAGGTCCCCAAGAGAGCCTAGCGTTAACATTGTGCCCTATATACAGAGGTTATAGTCCCTGAAGTGGGCAGCCATGGTTCGACTCCGACCATCGGTACTTTGCCAAATGTCCGTCCCAACTCAGTCATCCCGTTTCCAACTCTATACACCGTCCTATCCTCTAAATAAAAAAAGAAAAAACATGCAAGTTGGATGATGGAAGAGGATATACTAGACTTACCAGTTCCTCTTGCACTTGTCGGGCTCTTCTCTTCAGTTGAGCACGGTATTGACGGATCAAGAAACGCCTGTTGAAACACAAAGCCAAGGAATGAAGTAGCATCTCACTCGTCATCACATTTCAGGATAACTGCTTCACTTACCCTCTCTCTGACTTCTTCTGCCTTTCTTCCAACTTCATCCTCTCCTCGTCGATCTTCTCCAGCTCCCATTGCTGGACCAGCAAGGCCTCTTGTTCCTTCTTTAGACGAGTTGCCTGGAAAAATAAAACTAAAAATGTATCTGCCATATCGATTTTAAGATATGCACTACTAAGTCAAATTACAAGGTACTGTACCTCCTCTTCCCTGAGCTTCAGCTCTTCCATCTGTTTCTTAAGATCTTCCACTCTCTTCTGCTCCTGTATTTTCTTTTTTTCCTCTGCTTGCTTCATCCTCTCCAGGGCGTCTTTTCGGGTTCTCTCGTACTCGTTTTCGTAGCGTCTCTTTTCCTCCTGCACTGCTGTTTCATGCTGCCCAATCAAGAGACATGGGTCACTTACAGTTGGTGTCTAAACGTTCTCAATTATGCACTGTGTTAAAGTGATTGTGGAGAGCTGATCTAAGACCTGATACTGTGTGTAGAGATGAGTACTGTTTCATTAAAAATTCATTTGTAATGTAAATAAACGTCAGGTAAACAGATAATGACAGAGGAGACACTTGAGTGTATGAAGCCGTTCTTCCACATTTTGGTTGAATTTAAAATGTACACCAATAAATCTAAATAAAGTATGATAAAGGACCTAAATATCAAAAGTATAATTTCTTAATGTTATAAACACTTATGAATGTATTAAATGAATAAAAATGAAAACTGAACTGTTTGGTCTGACAGCTGTGATGAATGTCTTACCTGTTTCCTCTCAGATATCTGCCCTTGCCATTGGCTGACAACATGATCTTTATGTAATGAAGACTCGGCCTGTGGAAAGATTAAAGGAGCAGGTAGTGACAATGACGAGACTGAGATACTGATGAACTTGAGCCTTAGCTGAAGGGATACCTGAACATGTAATTCTCTCAGGTTAACAGAAAGTCATGGAATATCCACATCACAAGCCCTATTAGTTTCAAGATCAAGTGGATTACTTGACAAAAAGTGTCTATTTTCACTACTTGCAGAGCTCTAAAGACGCACAGCATGGTCACAAGATTCCAAAGAACATTGGGTCTGGCAACCTGTTGTGACTTTTGTTGTGACTTATAAGCTAAAGCTACCTCTCGCAGCTCTGAGTTGTTTTTCTTCCAGTGTTCCCTGAGAAGCTCCTGTGCAAGCTAGGGATGAAATAGAGAGAGAACAAATGTTATAGATTGATGGTAGAGTGAAGAAACTATGATGAAGTGCTGAAAGGGAAGTGTCTAAGTCAATGCAACCACCTTTTTTCTTCTTTCCTCTCTTGCTGTGCGAAGCGCTTCAGTTTTTTGCACCAACTGGCTCGCCACTTTTCCCCTGTCAGGCACCATTTCTCTGAGCTCCAACTCCAACTGGTCCTGCTCCTCTTTAAGCATTGCCCTGAGCCGATCCCTGCGCTGCTCCAAGCTGGCCTTCTTTTCCTCCTTCAGTTTCTGTTTTTGGTATGCTGACATACTGACAAAACAGAGGTAAATAAAAACTTGAGAGGTTATTCTCCGGTATCTTTTGAGGCTGATGAAACTGATGGAAAGAGAATGCACCTAGAGGCAAAGTACAACAAGATTATTCCTGCATGTTTATTTTATCACATACACACTGACAGTAAGAAAACAATTATGAAAATGATGCTGGATATACACTCAATAATTCTGTTCATCTACTAATATATTCAAAAAATAACTGAGTGCTGAAAACCGGTAGTGACAGACACAATTACTTAGAGTTTATAATTATTAAACTATAATTATTATATCATTATATAATTATTAAAGGGCGGCTGTGGCTCAGTTGATAGAGTCATCGACTCTCAGGAAGGTCGAGGGTTCGATCCCCAGCTGAGCAACATGTCTGATGTGTCCTTGGGCAAGACACTTAACCCTGAATTGCTCCCGCTGCTTCGGTGGCGGTGTATGAATGGGATTAGTTACTTCTGATGGATGATACTACATAGCGATCACTACCATCAGTGTAGACTAGAAAAGCGCTATATAAGCTCAAGTCCATTTACCATTTACCATTAAATAAGAAGATGGTCAATATTTGTATTCATAGTTTATCAATGGCTAGATGTGCTAGACCAGCTTCTATTCCTTAAAACTAAGAAAACCCTTTAAGACTTAATTCATTTAAACGTATTCTCTATGTTTTAAGTGTCTCTCACTGCATATTTTGCATACATCCACATGCTTCTTGGAATTTCTTTGGGGTGAGGTAGGAGAGACTACTACCATAATACTTACTATGAATATGATAAATGTATTTTGCATATCTTTCTTGATGTGTATCTTAAAACAGTTTTTAATGTAATCTTGTTATGTCTGAGTCAGGCCAGTGTCCGCAGCTGAAGTTACCTCAGCTGGTAGGATTGTCGAGAGCTCCACGCAGCCTGTTTTTGGCTGCGGACAGTCTGCTCCTTGAAGTACTGAGCATGCAGCTCCCACTGCTGCCGCCATCGGGCCTCCTGTTCCCGCTGTCGGGCCAGCTGTCCGGCCAGCACCCGGGACCGGCTGGGCACAGGGGCCCAAAGAGTAGGAAGAGCCATTGACCTAAAATACAAGTATGCACGGTAAAGCAACTTCTTATTCTGCCTAAGATAACACATTTAACTACATTAACACTTTGTACGGTTGTTAATTCGACGTTAAATTCCACTCATCCACACAACAAACAGAGAACCCAGTTAATATAAGGCTACTTTAATACATGTTTTGGTTATGTAGCGTTTATTATAAATGGACAAAGAAACGAAAATCCAAACATAACAAACGCGTCTTTACGTTACACCACTTACTACCTGAAACACTTACAGAACATTATAGCTCGACAAATAATACTTTCTTACCTCTTCCGTGGTAAATTGGTTTGCCCTCTCTTGATGGTATTACAAATTAGTCGACGTTTTACACTGCAAGGAAGAAAAATCGTCCTTATTCCATCTCTCAGCCCTCCTTGGTTACCGAGACACTTCCTAGTTACTCCCACGCTACGGAGTGTAGTAAGGGTCAAAATAACCGACTGCATTTTCTTTCTAAGAGCGTTAACATTCTTGAAAGGTCCCATTTGTTTTGGTGTTTTTATTTTTGGAAAAACTTACTATTATTAAATGTCATGATTCAAATGGAGATGCTACCGGCATGAAGCACTTTTTTTGGGAACAATTCACGATTTTTTTAATAGGCTATATAACGGAGCTACCGGACTAATTTAGGCCTAGCCTTTATAAGAATAGTGTATCTGGCCCACTGATTTGTGATACACTGATGTGTTTCTCAGGTCTTTTAACACAAAATATATCAATAAAAACACCAACATCCGAGTCAAAATATATGATGGATATAATTTCATGTTGATTCAAGACTTTTCATTTACCATCTTTGTTTCGTTAAGAAGGGAAGGATTAGAAGATTCATATTTCTTATTGAAAAATACAACTAACAAAGTGGTTGTCTTTTAAGGCTGTCGACATCTGTTATGACGGTACATTTAGATTTATTCCACCAAACTCCATTAGTTGGCAGTAATGCTGCATGTGTGTTTCAAGTCCTAGAGGAGGACCAAAGTCAGCTGATTTGAACACATCAGCTGCCGGCTTCTTGTGTTTGTTCTGGACTTGTGTTTAAGTTTACCTGCTCTTTTACCTGACATGTGGCGAAAACCAGGAATTAACAGCAACAAGTCGATCACACGAGCTGTCCTCTGGAAACTCCACCAAATATGGGTTCAATGTAGGTGATTTGTGTGTGTGTGTGTGTGTGTGTGTGTGTGTGTGTGTGTGTGTGTGTGTGTGTGTGTGTGTGTGTGTGTGTGTGAGTGTGTGTGTGTGTGTGTGTGTGTGTGTGTGTGTGTGTGTGTGAGTGTGTGTGTGTGTGTGTGTGTGTGTGTGTGTGTGTGTGTGTGAGAGAGAGTCTGAGTGAGTGAGTGAGTGAGTGAGTGTGTGTGTGGTGTGTGTGTGGTGTGTGTGTGTGTGTGTGTGTGTGTGTGTGTGTGTGTGTGTGTGTGTGTGTCTGTGTGTGTGTGTGTGTGTGTGTGTGTTTAGGATAGTTTTCTCTGTGTGGGTAATGGCACATACGCGCACACAACTTCTCGAGGTGCCAGTGTAAGTCTTCAGTGAAGGTTTGACAGGCTGTTGCTTTCATTTCAGAGGTAGGAGTGTGTCCAGAGCACAGAGATGGCTCTGCTAATGGAGCACCAGTTCAGACAACTGCCAGCTGACAGACAAGTGGAAACAAGACCGTTTCTGGAGGCTGTGTCATACCTTCCACCCTTCTTTGGTAAGTGAACTTTTCACAGTGTGGTTCAGTGTGTAGGTACCATTTACATTCTTGGATATGAAGTTTTGTGGAAATAAATGTGAAAAAGGTATTCTCAGACGTAAGCAGCTGCAGAGAAAATGGAAACATAAAGGCTGTTGTCAGTGATGTACAAATCGAAGACACTGACTGAGTGATATTAATTCAAACAAAGTAGATTCATAACACGGTACACTTTATAATTGGCTCGATACTCATTAGTGTAAGATTGTATCTGACAGAAGTCCCCTGTCATGGACACTATTTCCACTGTACTATTTTTCTTATGTCGGATTTGTTTACCTTTGATAAATAAACAGAACTTGTGAGAGAAATCTGTCACAACACTTGAATCAGGCCTAATGACATGATCTTGCACTCTCCAAATAATACTATTTTTTGTATCGTATTTCTCTCGATCAAGTTCACCACAATCCTTTGTCATGCATAATTTAATCCACTGGCCTGGATTTAAAGTTGTGAAAATGGATTAGTACGGTGTTGAGTTCCCTTTGCCCATTCACGGGCGCCATGGTGCATCAGGGCATCTTTGTGTTGCTTCATTCTGTATTAATATGCCAAAGGCCTTCTGTTGAATGTGCCATGTGAAACCCTTGAGGAACCAAGTCTGCTGTCAACATTAAGCTCTTTCTTCCTCTTCACCATTGTTTTTCATGACCTAGAAATTTGTTGGCCAACTTTCCTACACGTTATTAAAGCCCTGTATGCTATCATTGTACATCCACACAGGTGTTGCAAATTAGTTTTTCTAATAAGACCTTTACAAAAGGGCTGTCTGGACAGAACCTTAGTCCCTTTGTACCTGCATGTTTTGGCTTCTCAATCTTTTAATGTAGGTACTTTAGTGACCTCAGTAAAGTTATTTAGTTAGCATTATTTTAAAATAATACGTTGTACAGATTGGCCCTAGGCCCTGACTTGGTCAACTACTTATTGAAATGTGACATAGCTTTCAAAAAACGCCCTTGCCAGTTCATAAAAGTTCATGAAAGTTCATGCAAATTCTGAAAAGTCAATTAAGGTTTCCATAAATGTCTTGAATGATTCCAAAAATGTCTGAAAATTTTAAATGAAAGTGTAACATTTTTCGATGTAAATTTCTGAGAACTCCTGAAAATTACCAATTCTCTTCTAGTTGTTAATGAAAATTTCCAATTGTTTCCAAAACTAAATAATTGTTTCTAAACATTTCGAATTTAAAACCACCATCAAGAAGGGACCTAGTAAAACGAGATGCACTCTCATATATTCTTTTAGGTTTTGAGAGTGTCAGACAATAAGATGATTATTCCGAAACAGCAAATGTCACAATACATTTTATGGCGATACATGTTGTCTTCTCAATAGCAAAATAATGGGGAAACTCATGAGTAGTGTTTTCTGAAAGCACAGGAGCTGAAAGCTGTCTGTTGTGTCAGTGAGTCCATTGGGCACCCTGTGCGGTCTGAACGCTGCCGACTTATTCTTTACTCTCCTGTTACTAAATACTCAGGCCCTCTAGTAGCCTAATTGAAAGACATCTAAATAATAAACCTGCTGTGTTGAGTCTATGAAAACAGCAGATATTTAAAGCCAAATTTAGCTTTTTCAACATTTCACTTGAAGTGTAAAATTCACACTTGATGCAGATATGCATAGGTGATCAGTACCATGTTGCATCCCTGTTGGGTATGCTTAGAGTTAGCTAAAATAGCAAACACTTATCAAAGATTCAAATATTGATCCAAAGCACACAATTTATCCAAAGGGGTGCCTCAAGGGTCAGTTCTTGGTCCTTCTACATATACACCACTTCACTTGGTGCAATAACCTGCTCTCATGGTTTCTCATACCACTGCTATGCTGACGATACCCAGCTTTTCCTGTCATTTCTGCCAGATGACATTACTATCTTAGTAAGAATTTCATCATGCCTAGCTGATATCTAATTAACCCCACCCCCAACTCAACTTATCAAAGACTGCAGCTCCTTGCCATCCCAGTCTCTCTATGCAACCTCAGATTGATTTCCAGCTTGGAACAAACAAAATCATGCCTACAAAGTCTGCCTGAAACCTCGGTGTCATGATTGATGACCAGCTAACATTGAAGTTCAAGTGGCCACGATTGCCTGGTCATGTTGATTTGCCCTGTACAACATCAAGAAGATTCGATCTTAACTTACAGAGCATGCTGCACAGCTCCAGGCTCTTGTCATATCATGACTTACTGGCAGGTCCCCCTGCATGCAAAATCAAACCTCTGCAATTATTCAAAATACAGCAGCGTGACTGGTCTACGACCTACCCAAAAACAGAAAATGTCCATCCACTTTCATCTCCCTCCACTGGCTCCCAGTTACTGCTCACACCAAATTTAAAGGAGCAAAAAGCTCTGACACAGCGTTTAAAACGGTACTGCAGTCCCAATTTAAACATTGGAGAGAGCTGTCTTAGCTCTCGTCTTCTCCTCTGTCGCCCCCCAGTAGTGGAACGAATTATCACCAAACTCCATTTGAGCAGAGTCCCTTTGCACCCTTAGGAAAAATCTTAAGACCCAGCCCTTTCATGAACAACTGCACACTTAATGGTATTGATGACGATGATGATGACGATGATGATGACAAAGATGACGATATTTAGGATTGTTTTGACGGTGACTAGAACCTTCACAAGCAGCTGTCAATGTTGTTGATTATGATGTATAAAAAGGTGCTTTGCCCCCTGACACTCCTGGACAGCACCTGTGTCCAATTAGACTTAGATCTGTGTTTGTGTTGCACTTACTCTCTGTTGTACTTCGCTTTGGACAAAAGCGTCTGCTAAATTAATTGTAAATTTGTAGAATTGATCAAGAAATGATAGTAAAGCATCGCTTTTTGACTTGGTGTTGTTAGCTTTTAGAGCTTAACATAATAATTCATAGCTGAGGGAGACAACATAGGACAAAGTAGTATTTTCTTATTTGCTTGGTCCATCACTTAAATATCAAACATCAATGTGTTTATGAATGTAAGTGGTTGCATCATTTTAGGATGCAGTTGAATAGCCTGCTGCACAATTTAAGAAAGTTTGAATAGATTTTGCATCACTTCATACATATTGTACTTTTGATTTTGGAAAGCTTACCTGTATTGTAAAATATCTGAATATTATTATAGAAGTAAAACTTTTGTTTTTCATGTTGTATGTTGAATGTTATAGCTCCTCTAAATATGAAGACATTTAACTTCTGAGGACCTGAGAACCAAGGTTGTTGGTCACCAAGGATCGATAGGTTATGTTTGCTTGTCACGTGTGTAGTTTTCATCTTCTTAAATTCCCAGTCACACAGTGTGTAATATTCCTCCTTAGACTGCTTGGGCTCTGCCATTTTTGCACCAATCAAGGCTGACATATCTGGAAACATTATAGTAAGTATGGTTAATCATTTATGTGTCCTGAGTTAAATCTGTCCTCCTAAATTACCAAAGCAGTAAAATATACTTTTTTTTTTTTTGACAGAAAATCAAGGCAGTTTATGATTCTAACCCAGCACGGTTCAAGACGCTCCAGCAGATCTTGGAGGCAGAAAAGGAGATGCATGGAGCAGAATGGCCTAAAGTTGGAGCGACTTTGGCTCTTATGTGGCTAAAAAGGTTTGAGAATTGTTATATCTCAACTTTAACATATTTTTGTTCTGTATGATAATGATTCTCGCTTCTTTTATTGTCAACAAGGGGTCTGCGGTTTATTCAAGTCTTCCTCCAGAGCCTGGTAGATGGTGAGAGGGACGAAAGCAACCCAAACCTCATTCGAGTTAATGTCACCAAAGCTTATGAAATCGCCCTGAAAAGGTATCATGGCTGGTTTGTGCAACAGCTTTTCAAGGTGAGTTCAGATTTTTGCTTTTTAATAAGAGCAACGTATCAGAGTGAGATTTGTGACATTTAAGTAGTGTACCACAAAGCATATACAGTGAACAGAGTTCTATGTATATTGAGCATTTGTATTTTCCTCTTTTAGGCGGCCCTTTTTGCGGCTCCATACAAATCAGATTTCCTCAAAGCCCTCTCTAAGGGTCGAGACGTCAAAGAAGAGGAATGCTTGGAAAAAATCCGAAAATTCCTCGTTAACTTCACTGCCACAGTCGATACTATTTATGAGATGTACGCTAAGATGAATGCTGATCTAGATTACACTGTGTGACTGCAGGACACTCTCCTTTCCTCCTGTGATCCACTAAGTTTACAGTCATTTACGTTTGGCCATTTACATCCTTACATGGCTCTCTCCAGGTCAGCAGAAAGTTCACTTATAACACTCTGCTGCTTCACATCCATTGTTTGTGCACTCTTACTCATCTCGTCCCTCACTGTTTTTTGACTCTAGAGCAAAGTGGATGCAGAATTTAGCTCTGGGTTTCGTTGTTGATTATTAATGAGTCATCTGTCTTCACAGTAAATCATGATTGAACACCAAAGCAGTGTTGATACTTCAGTGCATAAATCTGAAGTACTAATAAGTGATCATACCAAGACTCAAAGGGCTACGTTCTCATGTATTTGACGCCAGCACTGATAAAGTGAATGAGGTTGTAGAATTGTTTAATAAACCACTTCACATCCCATCAGTACTATCAAACTGCATATCAATCTAATATTAAAAGTTGTTACAATATCTATATTAAAGTATCTTATAGTATATCTTTTGTACCAACAGATTTGAAAAGAAAAGAAATCTCATTAAAATAATATTGGGTTCATTGTAAAAGGCTGCTCCCAGTGAAAATGGTTCATTCAGATATTTAAAAACTAACACAGCAAGAATTTAAATTTGGGGGTGCAGATGGCGTAGCGGTTCAGTCATGCCCTATGTAAGGAGGCTATAGTCCTTCCGGGCGGCTTCAAGTCTGATCATATCATTCCCCATTCTCTCTCCCTGGTTTCCTACTCGATCGCCTGTCCAAACAAATAACGACAAAAAAGCCCAAAATAAATATTTTAAAAAAATGAAATGTGGAAACACTTTCAACACTTTGGAAAAGAAACCTTGTGCTTTTTTACACAACCATGTATTTGTGTATGAGGGTTTAATTGTAATTTTTACTTTTTAATTATTTTTTTTACTATATCCTGAGATATTTATTATACATGTAACAAGAAATAACCATTTAATCATTTACAGTAAATTCATATGAATTTATTTTATTGCAGTAATCTTGAGTCACTGTTGTTAACCATTTCTAATATTAGAAAACTGTTTGTGCACTTACCTGAAGGTACAGAGTGTGACTAATCCTCATTGTCCTGGAGATACAAAGTGCTGCATCATGACTTGTTGCATTTAGATAGGCATCAGATAGATATGGATGTTTAAGATGATAGGTATATCAACCTTGAATAGAGGTTATGTCAGTGGCCTTTGGCTCTTCAATATTCTTTTTCATTGCATATTCTGAACAGACTGTCTGGTGTCTCTTGAGCTTCAAACTATGTTGCAGTGTGTGTATTGTGAAGACAAATAAATAATCTATAAGGACCATGAATTGCAATAAAAAATATATGTAACATTGTTTGTTTTGCTGACTTCTGAAACAGCTACTGAAGGGAACCTACACTGAGTTTATCTTGTCAACTTTTAGCCCTGTAAAAAAATAAGTGAAATTTCTCTTTTGAAGTTTGAAGTTTTAGGTTCATAATAACTACACTTATCATGAAATGAGTCTATTTACTTTAACCATGCATTAGTCATAAGTAAGTTCACAAATTAGAACTCTTTCAATGATAGACACTCTTCAAAAATATCAACTGTTTTAGATGAATTATAGTACAGCTCGAATGGTTACTATTTAAAAATAAAAAATGTTTTTTTGGTGTTGGTTGGATATTTTCATGGCTGTTCAAACTATTTTTCGAAACTTTACAAACCAAACAGTCAATTGAATCAATTGAAATTAAAGAACAGATCAATCGTTTTTTAAAATATTACTAAGTAGTCAGGAAGCCCAATAGCAAAGATAGTTACCTCAACCATTAACCACATCAGTTAAATCCTACTTTATGGATTTAAGAAAAATAGTAAATGTACTATTTTTATAGTAGCCTACAGTCAGAGACATTGTTATGAGGTTAATTTATTCATACGTACAAGTAATTGTATTTTAAAGCTGTAAACTACATGTTACTGAATATTTGATAATGTGTGATGTTTCAAGTTAAAGCCATCAACACCTCTATGGGATAAAAGGGGAAAACGTTTTAAAAAGCAACTGTGTGATTAGTTTTAGATGTCAAAGAAATATTTTTGTGACTTAGTTGCCCCTTATTTTGCAGGGCATTCATTCTTTATCTGTCCCTATCTTTGATTCTCTTGGAAAATGTAGTATTGTTTATTTTAAGACTTTACTTTCAGTGATTAGACCATAACTCTAGTGACGATATGATATCTCACAAACTTGTCATTGCATTTCTTGAAATATGTCAAGTTGAAAAAGGAAAAGAACTGAAGCCTCAACTGTAATGGAGGCAGCAGCACCTAGCGGAGGTATCTAGTACTGCATCTAACACATACTCCACGGTTTTCCAACTCTCAGGAAAAGTTTGTGAGCAGCCACTGTGTGTCCCGGCCAAAATCTGTGTGAAAGCCTTCGTTGTTCTGTTGGATTTTACCGGCGCTCGGACACATGAATGAGAAGCACACAGTGATTTAGTTAAAACAGTTCATGTCTTCTGGCAGAAGTCAAGGTAAACCAAAGACAGACCTTCAGACTATGGGAAGAATCTGCGTAGTGGTTTATTTTTTAAGAAAATAGAAAATAGATGTGAAGATTAGATCAAGGTAAGTGACACCATTTATCTACAGTCTTGATTGAATATTTTTGACTTGTGTAAGTAGTCCATTTGTACGGAAGCGTATTGCTGCCACGCCAGAAAAAAACAAAAACGTATCATTATCCGTTATAACGTGATACTGAATTATCACAATACGCTTCCGTACATTCGTTTAAAATAAAAACAAAGATATTTGACTTACGATAGTAGACTATTAGTTTGATTAATTGAACATTTTAGAGGGAAAGTAAACTTGTAAAGACTGTCTTCTTTCATGTTCCTAGTTTTTACATTTCAACAATGTTTTTGTATTGAATATCATTTCTTTTTGTATATCATAGGCAACTGTCAATATTTCTTTTTACGTTTGTTTCTTATTCGTGCCCATTTGATAATTCAGAAATGTCTTCTTTTTTTTTTTTTTTTAGATCTGTGACATTATGACTTTTTAAACTTTAATATATAGGCTATAGTAGCTTAAACTTGTGGCCTCTTTTCCTCAAGTCCTGTTTTCATTTGATGATGAATTTGCCATTCACTCTATAGCCAATATATTTAAGAAAATGTTTATTTTTCCCACATAGCTGTCATTTGGCAGCAGGCAGAGTCTTCACCCCCTCTTGCTCTGGATAATGTCTCACATCATCAGTGACAGTGTAGGAAGCCACACATCTCTGGGGTTCACGAGTGGATTCCCACTTCTTGCTCTAATAAGGGGATAAGTGATAAGTGAGTCTCCCTCAGATACCTCCACCTCACAGCTTAATCCTTCGCTCTCTGTCTGTTAGAATAGTTTATGAAGGGCAGCCTCTCTTTGTTCCTCTGTCTTTTTTACTATCCAATGCCCGCTGAAGTGTAAAGGCACGATAATCCTGTGTGTCAGACAGGGATGTGAGTCATGCCTCCCCCTCAGAGGGACCCCAGCTCCTCTGTTTGTGTTGCTCCTTTGCATTGCAGTCTGGCTTACATAGGTTGTCAGTGTCATGAACAAACTCAGGAAAGGGCAGAGGGACATGTGAGGATGTTGTGCTACATGGCTACACGTTCACACACAGTGCTACAGTGTGTTACATTTGATGTGCAGAGAAATCAGATGAACAATGTCTTAGTTAAGGCAGGTTGTGTGATTCTGCATGCCAAAGAAAACATATTCTTCTGACCAGTGAGAGACCAGACTCACAAACATGCTATTGGTGTTGGCATCGGTTCTTTTTTTTTTCTTCATATAGCCTATCCCCACCCCAATGACAGAAATCACAGAGTTCAGTAACCAAGGACCTACAGATTCTTTTCTCTATACCTTTATGTCAGCAATGCAGGTCATCTGTAAACTTTTTTATTTTTCTACAGGACGCCCCCATGCTTCAGCATCATTTCCAGTCTCACCTGAAGAGGAATTTGGCAAATTACTGTGATATAAGGGATGAATGAGGTACAGAGAGTCAAATGTTTACCTGCAAATCTACTGTAAACTTTAAGTGGGCTGTTCCACAGTTCTTCTGATAGAAGTAATGTTACGTTTTTTTAAATTGTTAGTGTCCTGTTTGCTGTCATCATTGCTGCAAAGAGAACAGCTATCGATGTTGATGATGGCCTAGTGGTTTGGTCCCGGCCAATGTGTGGAGGCTTATGTCCTCCAAGCGGGTGGCCCGGGTTCAAGTCCCACTTGCTGCTTCTTTCAATCATGTCATTCCCCACTCTATCTCACCAGTTTCCTACTCTAGCACTGTCCTATGTAGACGAAGGCAAAAGACCAAACATAAATCTTAAAACTAAGGAGAGAGAGAGTCTCAAAATACATGAAATGTGTGAAATAAATTTGAATATCAGGTTGAATATCAGGTTAAAGAGATAAAGAGACCCTGTGAGAGCAACAGGTTTGACTGCCAGGCCACTGCAACTAGTGTCTGCTCCCCCAGCACCTCTCTTCACACCCCCACCTCCCCTGACGACAACACCACCCATACTGCCACCAGGACAAAGACAACACCTCCCCCTCCCTCCACACTCAGGGACTGTTCACCCCCTTTAACCCCCTCCCAGCACGCCTGGACAGGGTGTGTCCAAGGATGCTTAAGGCTTGTTCTGCCGAACTGGGGGAGCCTCTTCAGCATGTCTTCAACATGAGCTTGCGGCTTGGGAAGGTCCCTGTGCTCTGGAAGACTTCGTGCCTCACCCCGGTCCCCAAGAAAAAAAAAAAAACCCAATGAGCCAGGCGACTTCAGGCACTGATTGCACTGACATCCCACGTCATGAAGACCTTTGAGCGGCTGCTGCTCCATCTCCTCAGACCCCAGGTCCACCATGCCCAGGATCCACTGCAGTTTGCTTACCAGGCGAAGGTAGGCGTGGACGATGCCATCCTCTATCTACTACACAGGGCTTACTCTCATCTGGACAAAGGGAGCAGCGTGATGAGAATCATGTTCTTTGATTTCTCAAGCGCCTTTAATACCATCCACCCCCTCCTACTGAGAGACAAGCTGACCGAGATGAGGGTGGACTCGCACCTGGTGAGATGACAGAGAGACCACAGTACGTCAGACTGAAGGACTGCACATCTGACACTGTGGTCAGCAGCATCGGAGCACCACAGGGGACTGTCCTCTCCCCTGTCTTGTTCACCCTGTATACCTCTGACTTCCAGTATAACTCCGAGCTCTGCCACATGCAGAAATACTCGGGTGACACTGTGATAGTTGGTTGTGTCAGGGATGGACAGGAGGAGGAGTACAGGAGCCTGGTAGGGGACTTTGTGACGTGGTGCAGTTCAAACCATCTGCAGCTGACCACCTCCAAGACCAAGGAGATGGTGGTGGACTTCCGAAGGAACAAGCCACATCCCCAACCTGTTTCCATCGGGGGGGGGGGGGGGGGGGGGGGGGGGGGGGGGGTCCGACGTGGAGGTGGTCAAGACCTACGGGTACCTGGGGCTGCAGTTGGACGACAGGCTGGACTGGTCATCAAACATGGACACTATCTGCAGGAAGGGACAGAGCCGTCTGTACTTCCTGAGAAGGCTGGGGTCCTTCAACATCTGTAAAAAGCTGCTGCAGATGTTTTACCAGTATGTGGTGGCCAGTGTCCTCTTCTGTGCTGTGGTGTGCTGGGGAGGAAGCAGCAAGAAGAGGGACGCAGCACGGCTGGTCAGACTGGTGAGGAAGGCTGGCTCTGTGGTGGGCGCAGAGCTGGACAGAGAAGGACCCTGAACAGAATGCTCTCCATCATGGACAGCACCCACCACCCCTCTGCACAGCACCTTCACCAGGCAGAGGAGTGTGTTCAGTGGCAGACTGCTGTCACAATCCTGCTCCACAGACAGACTCAAGAACTCTTTTGTCCCCCTGGCAATACGTCTGTACAACACCTCACGGTTATGGCAGGGAGAACGCACACACTAAATCTTCCTTTTTCCATTTCCCATCTGCACAGCTGTCCCAAGAGTCAGCCTCTAATAGGACACTTTAATGATCACCTCAATTACTTAAATCGCACCTTTAATTTAATGTTTGCACTGCCTGTTATTTAATGTCTGTTTTTTTTTATAATTTTGCACTATCTGCTTTTTAAACATTGCTGTACATATATAAACAACAAAACTTCAGAAGGTCAACACTTTTATTTTTTTATATTCAGGTCTAATTACAGATTTTTTCCTCAACTGTTTATAGGTTCTTGTTTAAATTTCACATATATTTGTATCCCTGCACGGGTTATGTACATTTCTTGTATAAATCTATTTTTAATTGCACAGTTTAAGTTTGTTTTATCTAAGGGTATTCTTTCATTCTTTTTTTCGGGTTAATATATATGTATGAGGGAGGGGGGGGGGGTCGGTTTTGTGGTTTAACTTGTAAAAAATGTTTCATGTCATGTACGTCTTTGTAACCTGCTACTGGATGCTTTGAATTTCCCTCGGGATCAATGAAGTATCTATCTATCTATCTATCTATCTATCTATCTATCTATCTATCTATCTAAAGAACATATAAGTATTGAAATATTAACCAATTGGACTTTTCAGTTGTTTATTTGGAAGGAAATGCAGTTGACAATTTGTTTCACTTAAATGAAACTCGCAGCTTACACAGTGAATGGAAATATAACTCCTGTCTACAACACGGCTTTCCTCAGCAGTATATTTTCAAATCAGTCGCCTTTTTATAAAAAAGATTCCTGACTGACTTCAGGGCAGTAAAACATGTTTCTTCTTCTTGGTGTTTATTTCAGGGCCGCTCTGCTATGCTCAGAAGGTGCCACCTTGCTCTGTCTAAGGCTGACACCCTCTGCTCTGCTCCTGTGAAAGCTGCTCACGCTGTGGACAATGGCGGGGCCTCCCAGCCTGAGAGCGATGCAGCGTTCCCCCTTTGTGAGATCTCAGACCTGTTTGAGAGTGAGGATGGCTCCCCTTCGACTCAGGACGCGAGTCAGACTTCAGCCCAGGAGCTGGTTCAACCAAGCCAGCCTGCAGACGGCAGGCAAAACCTGCGCATGAAGTTCCAGGGTGCCTTCAAGAAGGGCATCTCTAATCCAATGGACCTATTGGAATCTAGCATATACGAGTCAAATGTTGTTCAAGGCCCAAAGAAAGCCCCCATGGACTCGCTTTTTGACTATGGCACCTACAGGAACACCAGCAACCAGAAGAAACGAAGGAAGAAGCTCCCAAGAGGGTGAGAAGGGCCTCACTGTCTTTAAACTGGTTTATGTGGTTCCAGGTTTTAATAACTGAGTATTCTTCCAAACTCCTCAGTTTAAAGCTTTACAGTCTGTTTTAACAGTGGTGATCCTAGACTGGACATTAGGGCTGGTTTGGAAATATGTCATAAATTGAAAAACCTCCTACAACTGCCACTGTGTACAGAGGTGTGCCACAGAAGGAGAAACACACATACATACACACGTACAAACACACACACTGTGAACCAAGCAGTGCCTCATTCATGAATGTAACAGAGAGTGTGTTGTTGGTCAGTCTGCAGCCGTTGAGGTAATATTTATGCTGCTCTCAGTTCCTGGCGGCTCTACCTGTCCCTTACACACTGAGTTGTACTTACTGCAGCACTCCAGGGTGTGGCTGATCGCTCCAAAGATTGTTTGTACATCAAGCACTTCTTTAGTTTTTCCGACAGTGAAATATATGAATAATTTATTAGTGTAAAGGGGTTGCCAGATTAAGCTGTAATCAGTTTGCATCCAAAAGGGATTGGAAGAAAAACTAACACCATGTCATGCTTTTGTATCTCCGTAGTAAAACTGAAACGTCCTGTGATGACGCACAAAGCCTGGAACCACCGAAAGTAATGAAGATATTTAACCGCTCTCTCCTCTTTGACTGCGTGTCTCGTGGAGACACTGAGGCCCTTGAGGGTCTGTTGGAGTACCTGCAGAGCCACGAGAAGAGGTTAACAGATGAGGACTTGAGAGGTGAGAATAAAATATGAAGCATCACTTGATCAGCTGAACTTTAAACCACCAGACTAAAAGGGAACATACAGCGGATTTGTGTTTGGTAAGATTGTCCATTATTTTGGTGCAGAAAACACAACATTACTTTTCACTATTTCATTAGGTTACTGTGAGTACATTTTCTTCTCCACTCAGCCTTAGCCTCAATAGTTTTACCTCAGCCTCATCTTGTGACGTGTTCAGCTTTGACCTTTTGAATCCTCCTCGCCTCTCTTTCTGCTGTTCCTTTCACTAAGAGGATGCGATAGGGAAAAGGCGGAGTCATGTCAGAGTCTTTGTCCTGCCAGAGGCTGGCCCGAGGAAGCTTCCTGTGTATCTGAGAAGTTTTTGTAGGTTTTATAACAAGGAGCAGAGAGAACTCACAGCAAACTGTAAACTCTTTCAAAGAGCTGGGCCAAACAGTCTATTTAGAAACTGATGTACTAAAAATAGTGAGGGGCTTGTTTTGACCTCTTTTTACAGTTTGATCTCATGAATCCTGTATACTTTACTTTTTGCTCCACCTTTATGCTTTTGCTATCATTCAGTGTACATGTGAAGAACGGAATCAGAGACGTTTAGTCATTAAAGTTATAGATAAATGGTTGATACTGTTCAAAACGATTCAAATCGTTTGGGAAAGAAATAGATGAAGAGTTCAAGTAGAGATTATGTGTTCAAATGAATCTTTAAAAGTAGTGGAAGTTTGTTTAATAAGCTTAAATGAATAAATAAAGAATTCAAATCGTTGGCTAAAACTAAAGATTAAGCTCTTTAAGTAGTTAGATTTAAAATAACCGAGTTCAAATACAAATACTGCTGAAAGTCAAGAATGAACACTTCAAATGTTTAGCTTAAAGTCATCGATAAAGAGTTAACACCTTAAGCTAAAGCTATGGGTACACGTTCACTGGATAAAGAGTTCAAATAGCTCAAATCAAAGTAGAAACAGTTTCTAAATACATAGATACACTAGATAGGTTCAAGTAAATGAGGGTCGAATACATGTTAAACTAATGTGTTCATTTCAGTACAATTGATAAGGTCATTAAATGGTTGGATACATTTGCAATAACCCTTTTATTTAGTTTTTATTTTTTCATTAAACTTAAACATTACTTTACTAACCCCATGAAAACATCAATGGCCTATAATGTTGCAGTTTGTACACACCTACAGCATAAACTAATTAAATCAAGTTTAAAGTTTTAACTGAACATATTTGTAACGTGATGAGTAGTTCAGTTTTATGAATAGGGTTTCTTAAAATACTTAAAAGATTGTTTTTTTTTAATGTCATTTTTTCCATCAGAGCCATCCACAGGTAAGACCTGTCTGCCCAAAGCCTTGTTGAACCTTTACGGAGGTCAGAATGACACCATCCCTGTGCTGGTGGATATCGCAGAGAAGACTGGAAACCTCCGAGAGTTTATAAACACACCTTTCAGGGACGTCTATTACAGAGGTATTTATTAACCCAGTAATCAAAGCAATACAGGTAAATAAAACGTACTAGTATTTTTGATGAATAAATCTATAATTTTATACACCAATGTGATTTGAGTGTTAGCTGGCAGACCCACAGTAGTGTTGTGTTTAGGGTTACTGTAGCTCCTCTGGCTGATACTGTAGGTGGGGCCCAGTTATGGGGAAAAGCACTGGAAACAATTGCGGATCTGTAAATGAGAGAATCCAGATCTTAAGTGTTTGACTCCCAACCCTAACACTGTTGTGAAGAAACATATAAGGACATATTTTCACAATAACATAAAAAGGTTTGTAAGAGAAACTGTGGTGCTGCTTTACGTTGTTTTCTCCATGTCTAGCTTTTCACCTCTTACCTCATTTGTGAAGTTTTTACAAGTGTGGTGGTTGGTTTAAAAAAAAAAAATCATTTTGCTCATTGAGGAAACTATTTATATGTGACGTCATAAAAATGTTTTAAGGGCTAGGGTTTTTTTTTAGGTTTTTTGTAACCCATAGAAAAGTTGCTATAAAAGTCTCTAAAGCCCCTTATAGTCTGTTTTTAATGACCTCCATCCCCAAGCTCATACTGAGGCACCAGTTTCTCAAGACAAAGAAAATATAAATGGCAATAAAGAGTATTTTAATAGCTCAAACTTTCTGTTTTGTTGTGTTTGTTTTTGTCTTATCAGGCCAGACAGCGCTTCACATTGCTATCGAGCGCCGTAGTAAGCAGTATGTGGAGCTGCTGGTGGAGCAGGGAGCTGATGTTCATGCTCCTGCGAGGGGACGCTTTTTCCAGCCGAGAAATGAGGGGGGCTACTTCTACTTTGGTAATGACCTTTGGCTGCACATTAATTTAGTCCAGAAATAGACACGCTCAATGTTCCTCTGTATTCTGTGTTTAGTAAACCTTATGCGTTAACTTTATTTGGAGTAATAAAGCAAATAGTAATGATAATAATAATAACTTTATTTATAAAGCACCTTTAAAAACAGATGATTTTGACAGACAAACCAAAGGCAGGATTTCAGTAAAACAACAGGCATCAAAAGTAAGTCCAAATAGAGAATGAAGAAGAATGGCAGAAACAAAGAAGTGATTAAAAGAATAAAGTAACAATTCACAAGCATTTATAATCATGAGAAGGTTAAAGATTATTATGAGAAGAAGAAGGCGACTTCACACCAGAGAAAAATAAAACGAAATAAAGGTAAAAACAGATTTGTTAAAGATATATTAGAAGTTCAGTAAAAGTAATAAAGGAAGGTGAGAGCAAAACATCACACAAGACTTATATTTGATTTTGGAAATTGCCAAGTGGGAGCATAGAAATTTGCATTAAAAGTGGACCTAAAATCGAATATAAAACGGAAGGTGGAGATTGAGTGGTTACCCTTGGTGACCGCCAAGGTTCTGTTTAAAACATAGAGTAAAACCAACTAAGTGCAATGCCCTCCACAGTTGCACCAAGAGCTTGAAATTTGTTCCTATACTTTCTGCCTTATATGCTGATAATAACATGGTGTGTCTGTGGTTTATATGACTTCACTCTTCACTGTTTCAGCTCCACACTTGTGTAGCTCAGAAGTGGTTGTTCTGTCTTTTACATCAACAAGGTAATACCAAAGTTTTCTGATGTGTTCTACAGAAGCTGTAAATATAAAACAGTTCTGGCCTTGTCCTGGCAGAGGCACATCTGTACCATGGACAGATGGAGCGACATTAGATCCAACCTTTCTCCTTATTGTCACGTGTCAGGCTTTGGCTGTCAAAACTCAGGATGCAGATGTGATCCAGGGGTGAAGTCCAACGTGCACCCAAATGTCTTTTTGAAGCATCGTACGAGAAACAGTCATTAGTGGTGCTCCAAAAACACATGAAAAGAAAAGCATTATGTCATATTTTAATAAGGCGTGTTCAGTCAAAGGTGTTAGTGTTCTGCAGTGAAGGAAGAAAACATCCTCTGTAGACCCTCCTCGGGGCAGGACTTCACTGACCTGCAAGGGAATATAAACAAATCAGAGACTGTAGAGCATACTCAACACTGCCCTCTGCTGGTGCCAGTGAAGAGGCATCTTAAAACATGACCACATGCCGTACCCAGAGAGAGAATGGTTTGTACTTATAACAACCTTGTGATGGGAAATTATTTATTTTAGTGTAATTCTCCAAAAAGACTGAGATAAGATAGACATGGCTTGCTATAGACTCTGTTTTATTTCTGACCTTACCTCATTTTGAGAATACTTCATTTGATAACATTCATGCGTTATATTCCTCACTCATCACATAGAAGATGATTTCTATTTGCACTTAGCAAGCTTGTCATTCCCAAATCCCAGCGTGTCCGGGCACAGTGTGTGTAATTTGCTGCGGAGCTTTGCAGCGAGGTGAACAGGAACCTGGCAGGGCTGACGGCTAATGGGATTTAGACTCACGCTAACACTCTGCATGCACCCGTGCAAATCCATGAAGAGGAGCGTTTCTATGTGAGGTGACAAAGTAATCTGTCACCCATGGCAACGGCTCATTTTCAGCAGCTGCTTTTGGCACTCTGGCCCCATTGCGCCCCTCCTTCAAACAACTGCTAATTGTGCTGTTTTCATAGCGGGGATTTAAGTCAATTCTTTGATCCATGTTTAGTATGCTTTGCAAAAACATACAGACACCAGCTACAGTTCTTAATTAACCCTCCTGTTGATTTGCTTATATTTAATCTGAAATACAGTTCCCCTTAATCTCCCGTGAATTCAGTGTGAAGTGAGTGCTCTCCCTTTCTCTCTTTGTGCAGGTGAGCTGCCTCTCTCCCTGGCTGCATGCACTAACCAGCCTGACATTGTGCACTACCTGACTGAGAATCCACACAAAAAAGCCGACCTGCGACGCCAGGATACACGTGGAAACACAGTGCTGCACGCCCTGGTGCACATCGCAGACAACACCAAGGACAACACACGCTTCCTCACAAAGATGTACGACCTGCTGCTCATCAAGAGTGCCAAGTTGTACCCAGACTGCAGCCTGGAGACTGTGCTCAACAACGACGGCATGTCACCTCTCATGATGGCCGCCAAGCTGGGCAAGATAGGGGTGAGGAAATGAAACATCAGTATAAGAAAAGTTCTCGTCAATTCTTTTCTACGGGCTATACGATTTTAAAGTTCAGGTCATAGATCAGCTTCTTCTTGTTCCTCCAGGTTTTCCAGCACATTATCAGACGTGAGATCAAAGATGAGGAAGCTCGTCATTTGTCACGGAAGTTCAAGGATTGGGCTTACGGGCCCGTGTACTCGTCCCTCTATGATCTGTCATCTCTGGATACATGTGGAGAGGAACCATCGGTGCTGGAAATCCTCGTTTACAACAGTCGCAATGAGGTAGGTTAATTAATGGTGTTTTAAAGTTTATTTTAAGCTTTTTTTTTTTTTTTTAAACCAGGAGGTTTTCATCTTTAATTTCCGTCATTTATCTGTTCCTGTTGTCAGAATCGCCATGAGATGCTGGCCGTGGAGCCCATCAACGAGCTGCTGAGGGCTAAATGGCAGAAGTTTGCTGCTGTCACTTTTTACATCAGTGTGGTTTCCTACCTCATCACCATGATCATCTTCACTCTAGTGGCTTATTACCACCCAACACAGGGAACAGTGGGTGTAAACTAAATAAAGACACTTTGAATCATCTATATCATCTATCTATCAGTGATTCCGGATAAGAAAGCATTGAATTTGTTTCCATGCAACATTGGAGACCACATGATCATGTATTTTTACATTCATTTTTCCTTTTAAGTTAAAAAGTGAAATTGTTTGTTATTGGCTGCATTAAATACATTTAACAGCATAAAACAGTTCCACATATAACGTGGCAGCAGAATGAAAAGTACCAAACATGTATTCAGAATTTTCAACCTTCACTTCATTTTATCAAAGGAGTAATTCAAAGTTTTCAAAAATACCCTTATCAGCTTTTCTACCAATCTAAATGATTATCACCCTCTTGTGTCCGTCAAGCCTCCGCACACCTACACAACGTCCTCTGATTACCTGCGTATGGTGGGTGAGATTATCACCTTGGCATCAGGAATCTTCTTCTTCCTCACCAATGTGAGTCAGTACAGGCTGAGGCCTTAACGTTAAACTTGTAACCTCTATTTTTGTTGTGATTGTACAAATGTTTATCCTGCTTTTTGCAGATTAAGGACCTCTTCTTGAAGAAGTGCCCTGGGGTGAAGTCTTTATTCATTGATGGATCTTTTCAACTGCTGTAGTAAGTCTCTGTCCTTGCGCCCCCTTTTCCTCACCTCTGCTTTAGCTTCTGCTGACTTTTACTTGAGGCAAATTTTAATTAAGTGATCTAATTAATTCTTCAACCTCCTCCTTGGCATGTTTTATAGTTTACATCTCTAATTAAACACAATATAAACAAAGAGCAGAGAATGCCAAGCACCGCTATGAACCATGTTGATGTAAATCATTAGCAAGGGCTGTGATGTCTATACTCTGGTAAAAATGTCTTCATGCTTTCATGTATTGCCTCTGTGTCACAGACTTTATTTAATCTAAAAACATTTTTTTCTCTGTCCTCTCTAGCTTCATCTACTCAGTTCTGATTATGGTCACTGCTGTTCTCTACCTGTCTGGCATCGAGGCCTACGTGTCTGTGATGGTGTTTGCACTCGTCCTGGGCTGGATGAACACTCTTTACTTCACCAGAGGCCTGAAGCTCACTGGAACCTACAGCATCATGATACAAAAGGTGACATGCTAGAGATGCTTTTACAGAAAATAAATCAACCTTCAACAGCACCATTCAATATTGGTTAATGCTAATTTTATTTGTACTTCTCAGATTCTATTCAAAGACCTTTTCAGATTTCTGCTGGTGTATGTGCTCTTCATGATTGGATATGCATCAGGTAGGTTAGTGGCCACCCTCATTTTTTAAGGTGTGTCAGCATTACTTCAATAAATGGTTCCATATATTTGGACAGATTTGTAATAGATATATAAATAACTATCTCATATCTGTCAGATAACGTAAAGATTAAGCTAACATTAATGCTGGGAGATCTTTAGCTTGGATAGCTTAAAGAAAACAGGTTGTTTCTCCTATTCCCAGTTTTTGCACTAAATAAAGCTTATCATCGAGCTGCTACTTAAAGCTAACTTGTTATTTCCCCCTGTCTCCAGTGTTATGCTAAGCTAAGCACACTCTATCCATATAACCTTAAGCTAACAGTAAGTGGCTAATTTTTCACGAGGCTTTAGGCCATGCTATGCTGACCTGGCACCTGCCTGGCTCTGCCATAAGGAAAATTTGATTATCTACCAGAGCTTTTAGAGTTGACCTCTTACTATAAAATTGCCAAATTGAGGTTTTTAAAAAGAAAAATAGTAAGTCAAAGACATAAAAACTTGTACTTTAAGTATGAAGCTAACTATCTCCAAGCTAAAGCATTCATGACTGACATGACAGTGGTATTGACACACTAATCAAATTATTCACAAGAGAGCAAAGAGGTATTTTTTCCACATCTTTGCACCATTCCTTTAGATGCTCAAAAACACATAACATCCTCTGTTTCCACTCCACAGCCCTGGTGGCCCTGCTGAAAGTGTGTCCTCCACCAGGATCAGACTGTGGTGGAGATTGCCCAACCTACCCCAAGTGCAGGGACCCAGACACCTTCAGTAACTTCTTACTGGACCTTTTTAAGCTGACCATTGGGATGGGAGAACTGGACATGATCGACAGTGCACAGTATCCTGCAGTCTTCCTCATCCTGTTGGTTACCTACATCATCCTCACCTTTGTGCTTCTGCTCAACATGTTGATTGCCTTGATGGGGGAGACGGTTGGACAGGTGTCCAAGCAAAGCAAGAAGATCTGGAAGCTTCAGGTCAGCTGTAAGATATTGTTGGTGGTGAACAGTATCCATAAAATCTGTAAAATGTACCCAATGCTTTTAGTGCAAATTATGAAAACACATGTTTTATAACTACCTCTTGTTTTATCTAGCATGCAGAGTTTTGTTTTGTTGAAATTGTTCCAGATTCTTAAATAACTCCACTGGACAATGTTTACCCCAGCTGACACCAAAACACACATTTTGTCTGTGGTGCTTATAGTTTAATAACTTTGAGCTTACAAACTAACATCAACTTCAGCATGGTAACATTTCACAAGTTCAACGTTATGTGCCAATGCTAGCAGATTTTAAGATTTTTATGATACTATACTAATATTTTCCAAATTGCGCAAAACAAAAAAAAAGTAGCCTAAACTACAACTGAGCCTAACTGGAAATCAGTTCCCTTTTTTCTGTAGTTCGTTAATAACCAGAAGCAGTTGAACGAAAAATCAAGAATTGATCTACTGTAAGTGGTGATAAAGATAATAAGTAATGGGATCAACAAAGTGGTTCATTCTGAAGTGCACTTAAATTTATGCACCAGTTTTCACGACAATCCTTCTAAAGGCATTGTAAGGTAGTTCCCCTTAGAAGTTAAAATGTTGACCTCATGTCTGTCTATACAGTTTCATGATTACATTTTGTCTTAAAGTTAATTGTGGATGGGGCGCTGGTGGCGCAGTGGTTAGAGCGTGCGCCCCTATATGGAGGCTATGGTCCTTCAAGTGGGCTGCCTGGGTTCGCATCCCACCTGTGGCTCCCTTCCCGCATGTCATTCCCCTCTCTCTCCCTAATTTCTGACTCTATCTACTGTCCTATCTCTCCATTAAAGGCACAAAAAGCCCAATAATACATCTTTAAAACAGTTAATTGTGGATGGATGAAGAAACATCAAAGACACAAGGAAAGACACTTTTTAAATGAAAGTGTCATCAAAACTATTCAGACATGTTTGCGTTGTGAATCCACAGTGGGCGACGACCATCTTGGACATCGAGCGTTCTTTCCCAGTCTGCCTTCGAAAGTCTTTTCGAGCTGGGGAGATGGTGACTGTGGGAAAGAACTGCGACGGCACACCTGACCGACGCTGGTGCTTCAGGTATTTTTGCATAAGTCACTATCACAGTCACTCAGCACTATTATGACACTTCAAAGAAGACAGTCAATCCTAATAGTATCTCGTTTTATCAGGGTGGATGAAGTGAACTGGTGCCACTGGAATCAGAACCTCGCGATAATAAACGAGGATCCTGGAAAGAATGAGACGTGCCAAGCCAACGGGTTGCAGCAGAGCGTCAGAGCCTTGAGGAGAGGTGAGATTCTTGCTGGGCTCTCATGAATACATTCATACACAAAATTCATGTGGAGGACACTTACGTATTCTTAGAGATAAAAGAAAATCCATCATCTTTTTTTATCCCCATCCAGACCGCTGGTCTACAGTGGTCCCCCGGGCGGTGGAGTTAAGTAAAGGTCCGCGGAGTCGTGATCTGGTGGTAGAGATGGAGCCGCTGACGTCCAGGCACTGACATTGTCCTTCTTATGATGAGGCAGCAGAGAGCAATCAACATCAGAAGGATCACTCTGCAGGGGACTATTTGGCCAATTATTGTACTGCATTGCACAGACTTCATGTACCTTTTGTTCAGAGAAAGTATAATAAATATTACAGTTAGACAGTCTGTGTTAAAGGACTAAGCACATAGACACACACTGGATGTATGATGAGAATTTTATTTTTAAAGTTACAGCTACAAAATATCCTAAATACAGTTAAAAAAAATATGGACCCTGAGAAAGAATGAAGAAACAGTAGGGCTGTAATTTGGTCATTTTTACATGTCACCAAAGAATAGAAACTATTCTATAACTCCATATTTCAGACATCAGTGGCTGATCACTCAGGGATTTAAAAGAGTAAAAAATATTTTAGCATTCCAAGGCGCAATTAAGCCTTACAGAAAACAGAATCATTAGTTTTCTGTTTTCAAGAAGAACCTAATTACTGTATGATTGCATTTGCAGTTTTACCAAAAGCTTTTATAGAAGCGCTAATCACTGATTTAGTAGCAAAGGGAGAAATTTCTTATAAATATTATACAATATCAATATTCATAGACCTGTAGAAAGAAATCAGCTTTGATTTGCTCGCTAAGGATTATTTAAAACCATTATTTAAATGTTTATGGCTTTCAGTGTATAGAAAAAGAACATTTGTATTCTATGAAGTATTTTTATTCTTGGTTTGTTTCTATGTATTAATTAATAGTCTCAAAACTTTAAAGGTGTCAGGCTTCGATTGCCGGCTGAGGCAGCACAGCTTTCATTTGAACTGAAACAATGCACTATGACAATTTGTGATGTGTGCATTATTATACGAACACAAAGACATTGTTCCGAACAAGATGGGCATGATGAGCAGGTTAGAGTTGTCAAGCAAATGTGCAAATGCTAGACAATAGCCTTCCGTGTTATAGTTTGTCTTTGAATTTCCACAGTTATTGTTCCTTTGCAGCTGGGGTATTTGCATAATCAACTCTCAGGCCTCCCCATTATGTGCCTTCCCCTATTTGCTGCATTGTTTTCATTGCAATTGGCTCTTTGCCCTATATAGCATCTTGTTTATGCACAACTACTGTATGTATGCATGTATCTATGTTATTGTGCTGCATGACGGGGTTTGATTTAGGGAAGATAAACCCCACAGTTCATCTTCAGTATCACTCATTACTGCTGAAGGTCACAGGCCATTGTTCAATATGTTTACATTGTTTTCATAGAGACAAATGTCTACAGATTTTTATATTGTGTGTCTATTGCTGCACAGAACAATAAAGACTGAAAGCCAAACAGTCACTGCACGCATTTGTATAACATTTGCTATAAAATCTTTTTTTATGAGGATGTTTTCAAATCTGTTCTAAATTGTTTCATAGATTTTATTTATCCAAAAATATTTTCTCTTTGACAAAAAGAAAATGTTTTCATTTAATTAAAATTATATGAATTGGCCATCAAGAGATAAGGAATCTTTTTGACGGAACAAGAATGCCTCATATTAAAAAGTAAAACCTACTGTATTTCGGATTTACAATTAATAGTTTCTGTTTGTTTATTTTTAAACTAAAGAAAGAAGGAATAGATTAATATTCAAATCTGCTTTGTTTTAATTTGTTTTGAACAAGAAGATAGTAAGTTTACTAGGACAAACCTTTATCTTTCTCCATTTATGTTCATAGTATCTCATTACCATCAAAAATTCATATTCTTTCACTCTTTTGAAACCCAAATTTTATGTAACAATAAAAAAACATTTTTATGGTGCTTTACTAATTGGTGGCAAAACCGCCATATAATCTTTCCCAGGTGGCTTTGATGACATCACAGGTGTAAAAAGATTTTCAGCTTTGTTTTTTTTACAAAAGGTTCACTCATTACTTTCCACATTAAAGCTTATCCTCAAAAACTCATTACAGTTATTTCCAGTCCTCTTCTGTTAATTATCATGAGTGGTTCCTTCTCTGGCCTGCTGGTGGCAGCAGAGCTCTGGGTTCCTCTGCTGTTCTGTATGTGGCGCTCCTATAAGAAGACGTGCGATTGAGCTGTGACTTCTCAAGCATTGTAGAGCACAGATATATTCTAATAACAGCAGTACAAATTGTTCTGCTGATGCTAAGTTTTATTACTATAATAGGTGATAGTTTTCACAATGTAGTTTATTTATGTTTATTTAAAAAGTGTTTTTTTTTTTTATCCCTGCAGGTCTGGTTGACCTCCCATTTACACCTGGTCGGTAATTAAGGGTTTTTGCCTTCCTAATGAAACCACAACCTGGCTACAATTTACTGACTGCTTCATTTCCTTTCACCTTTCATCATTACACTGCACCTTTCCTTGTCCTCTTTTAAATGTCAGAGTGCTGGTTTTTACTCACGATAACAAGGGCCTCACCTCTCACCTCCTCTTCCTCTCTCCCCCTCTCTGAGGTGGGCAGTGCTGAAGGACACAGGGAATCTCTCAGCACCTCAGAGAAGAGGCTAATCCTCTTTGCCCCAACTTTAACTGGGCCACTAATCCTCCAGGTTTATCTAAGCAGTGAGCACCTAGCGCTGCTGACAACTTGGCCTGCCCTCCTCCCTGCAGCCTGTTAAGTAGGGCAGGGCTCGGTCCTGCAAGTGTCACTGTCAGCAACTCTGGAACCGCACACTTTGCACAGGAAGTGTGAGCTGTTAACAAAATGGCTCACTAGCTTGCAGCATGCGTGTGTGTGCTCACTGCTACAAATGTGTCTCAACAAATCAAGTGACAGCCAAGCAGGCTCATGTTGTAACAGCTCTCATTTAGTAACAAGGGAAAGTTGACAGCCTCAGCCAAAGGTCTTAGGTAAAGTAACTAGCTTAGATATTGGCAGAACAAATTGTTCAGCTATTGTCCATCCTGTTTAGCTTTAAAGTGTTTAGGCTGATGAGTCTCAAGCGGATACTAGACTGACAACTCTCAATTCTTTATTCACTTAACAACTCTCCAGACTGTCTGATGGCTTCAAGTGCAACATTTATTGTCTGCCTGAGGTCCAGCAGCCAGATATAAAGAGAAAAAAACCCTCCTTACATAATGGTCATACTCTCATTTAACCAAATTATAAAGCAAAAGAGGAGAGTGATGGATCCCCAGGCTGAAAGAGAACAGATAACTCACGGAGCAGGTTGAAGCCGGTGCTAATTTTTCTTCCCTTAATATAAATCCTTGAAATTCCTCCCATCATCCCTAGTGAAATATTTCACTGAGGTGTGGTATTTCTAACTGGAATGAGCAATCACTGGAAACACTGGGAGACGAGGAGCCGGAGACATATTGGTGAGGTTGCTTGTGAGATGACCTTTCAGTTCATCTGAGATGAAACGAGGCTGCTGAACCCAGAATGATTCAGAGTGTCTAAACTGACAGGCAAGGGCACTCAGAGTCGGCCTGCTGCTGCCAGGCCTCTGTAGGCATCTCTCATGATTCATATTGTGAGATTGCAACGGACTCAATGTGGCGTGCAGGTGAATGAGTTTTGCTAATAAGAGAAGCATTTATGCTCCACAGCGCTCTGTAAGCGAGCGTGGATGAAATCAGTGTGCAGTCTCCCAGTAGCACACGCTCTGGTGGAGGCGGCTGGCTCATCAGTCTATGGCTTATCTGATGTTTGAGGTGGGTGGAGAAGTGGAGAATGAAGAGAGAAAAGAGGGGCTAATGTCAATATTGGGTTCCTAGGTACTTGCGTTGTTAAACATTTAGACTGGGTGAATGTTTTGGTCCTCAATCTTTAGGGATTGCATTTGTAATTTGACTATGTTGTGCTGGCAAAATACCACAAACAATTAATTTTAAACATGAATTCAATGGCTTTCGACTGCTTGATATTCAAACGTGGACTATAAACAGTTAAATCATTAATTGAATTAATCTAAAACGCAACATATCAATTTGTTGTTTTGATATCTTTTTCACTAGGGCATTAGGATCAAAGGGGTGGAAGTTGCAGAAAGTGACAAAAATCTGCGCTGAACTGTGATTTGTAGCTAATTAGGTTCAATCTACATGACAATGCTGTGACAAACTGTTTAAAAAGTGCCATAAAGTCTTTCTTGGGATTTATGACTACATCCCAACCCAATGAGCGCCTCAAACTTTTCTTTTCATTCTTGGAAAACAAGGGTTATTTGAAAATGACATATTCCCTTTAGGCATGGGGCTTGGAAGTCGAGGATTATATGAAGGACACTTCGTCTTTGCCACTTTGGTAAATTGCATGTAAAGAGATTTAGCCTTTGCCTCTGCTTAAGAACAGTTCCTCCAAGTCATGCTCCAGGAGAGATGTCAATCATTCTTACAGTAGAGAGTGTACTGTCTTTTTCTCTCTCTCTCTCTCTCTCTCTCTCTCCCATGATTGTTTGATTACACAAAGGTGAGGTTGTTCTCAAATAACAGTTTGAAAGACGCATCTTTCTATCAGGTGATGTGTTGCAGAGGTGAAGAAGGTCAAGCGAACAACAGGATTGAAGGAGCCGGCATATGGCGCTTATGTGCATAGTGCTTAACTTCATTACTGTAAAGTCTCGTCCAGAGTCTTACAAATTAATGTTAAAGATAAGGAGACAAGGGAGAAGAAAGAAAGAAGGAAAGGGTTCGACTACAGATGATTATAGCAACAAGGCAGGCATGGAAGTCATCTTCTTTATTTACTTCCGTCAAACAATAATACATAAGAGAGGAGGGGTCAAATGAAAACCAACCATCTACATTAAAATAAAGAAATTTCAGTCCTGAGATTGACAAAAGCAGGGAACAGACAAAATATCTCATGTGGTTGTTGGGATGATGGGGGGACAGTGGCAGTTTGAGCAAATTGAAGGTGATGGCAGAGGGGAGATTAGGGGGAGATTGCAGAACTGCAGAGGGGGGAAAGGTAAGCAATCACTGGGATGCTTGGCTGTAGGCACATTCAAAAGGTGAAAACCCCACGACTAAAGGATTTTGCAGCTTTTTTATATTCGGACCTCTTATTTTGAAATCTAAGACTCAAATATTATCATTAAAAAAAGCAAGGTATTCTTTACATATTTTTTTTCATCCTGAGGAGACAAAATCATTTTTTAAACATAAATACAACACTGCAGGGAGAACAATAAGAGAGACGCTTTATAGATTTCCCATTTCCATATATATGATTTTCTCAAGGTTGCGGCACCCTCAGACTTTGGCAGCGTTGGTGCATTTGAGATCATTCAGGAGAGAGAGAAAAAAAAACAGCCCTGTTCATCCACAGAACATTCTGAGAGCCACACAAACAGAGAAAAGGAAACAGGAAGAAAAAAGAGCAAAATCCCCAGACTTTTGTGTTTAGATTGGATACAGCAATAAACCCAGCACGTAAACGAAATGAATATTTGGATGCCATAAGCTTTTTCAGCTGAACATACATAGTTGTGATGCTGAAGAAAAAACAAGTTGTAAGCTCTGGGAAATACAACCTGCTGCACGCAGCTTTTTTAAACAGGCTCTGGGGCTGCACCTTTTAATAATACAATCCTCACATTTTTCTGATCTGTGCTGATTTTTGACTTTGTTTTAGATTTAATGAGCACTAAAAACAAATCATTATTCATTACATTATTTGGTGCTCACATGCATCCCATCTAGTTTCATCCAGTAGCACTAAAGAGATAAATATGTGCTTTCACAAATAGAAAACCTTTAACAACATTGTGCATCACAGCTCTGAGGCTGCTGGATAACTCTACAAGCCTTCTCAAGACCATCTGTATTATTGATTAAAGTATTTTCTTGCTAGGTGGAGCCAAACAGAGAGGACTTTATCTGCTGCAGACGCTGAGGAGGGATGCTGGGAAGGACTCTGATTTGAGAGCGCCAGGGGCCCAAGGGCAGCCAGGGGACAGGACTGAGGTTGACCAAAGCACCGGGTAGGGGACGTAACCCCCCCATCCACCCCCCGCGTCATCTGTAGGTTAGAGAAGCAGCGCCAGGACTCTGCAGAGCCAGCAGCTGCCTTCATTTTCTCTGTCTCTCCCTTCCCCTCCCTGTGTTGTGAATGAGAGAGAGCTGACCCCACTCTGAATGGGCCTGTCTGCTCCCCTTCCTCCTCCATCGTACTTAAGGTGCATAATATGCCACCAGACCTTTGCACTGGGTAAAGGTCCTCATGGACTTATTGGGATTTACTAAGGGATTTTTACAACCAGCATAAGTCAATTCCCCTCCACTTTGCCCTCAGGCTATCCTGCTGATCGTCTCAGCGCCCTTGAAAATGTGTTAATAGTCGATAGTGTGTAGCCACAGAGATAACTTATAGATCTAAATGTCCTCCTTCAGAAGAGGTTCAGAAGGAGTAATTTATCATTTCCTGGGCAACATAATTTAAATTATTTTCAGTGTGTTAAAATTCTGATCATAAATTAAGCAATCACTTTAGCACAATTTAGTAAAAACAGGGACAAAAAGTCGTTAGAGAGAGGAATGTGATTTCCTAACAGCTTGGATATGAATATGAGGCCTCAGAGCCAAAGAGGGGAGACTGAAACCAGCACTAGGAACATGGCAATTATCCTGATTACTGATGCTTCGAGGCTTCTCTGACCCCAAAAATCCCTCTCTGTATCTCCCTCTCCCCCTTTCTGTCTTTTTCAACAGATCTGTCACATTGCACGGGGCCCCTCAGCCAGGCAGGGAGCAACCATGTATAATCCAACAGAAAACAAATCCCCTCCATCAAACACAGCCCGGCTTTTAAAGCAGGCCTCCGAGCATAGGCGCCATGGTGCAGTGCTGAGGCCCACTGAGATGCTGTGGAGGCTGTGATTTAGCAATCCGCCCACCCCTCCAATCCCCCCTTTACAAACCCTGCTGTCCTCCCCTTCAACGCCAGCCAGCCAGTCCTAACCTTCAGTTTGTTTAAGCAATGCTGAACCCTGTTGGCCCCGGACAGGAGGAGGAGGGGGTTTAGATAATGATGTGCCATATGCCACTCTGCCTCTGCAGCTGAGTGAGCTGCATGGATCAGCTAAGACACAAATCTATTTGAAATTTAATTCTATTATACTAATATGGGGCTAAGCGTCCATTGTCCAAATCGGGAATTGTGGAATGGAGCAGAGTTTCAGGGCAGAGATGCTTCCTGTCAATAGGAGCTCATTGATGTGTGTAAATGAGCAGGGGGACAGACAGATTGGAGCCTGTACAGGAGAAAATGTAGAAGCAAATAAACAGATGGTAAAAGTATCTTAACAAAATATATATTTATCTGCTCAACTTTAGAAATTTGCTTTAGTACTATCATCTGTGGTTTGTTTGTTTAATTCTGTTTTTTTCTGAAAATGTCCAGACTTCTCTCTAGGAAATCCCCTGGCATTTGAAAAGGTTCGATTTCAACCCCTCTGACTATATGAATCCTATACTCTGGCAGTGTCCAGCAGCCAGGCGTCACCCAATATTCCCATTAACAAAGTAGCCTGGTGCCTCCATTGGTGGGAAAGGCCAGACACCAGAAGCTGCCTCAAGTGTCTCCCTTCACTTCAACATCATGTGACAGGGTTTAATGCTTGGATGCAGAAGCCAAACGGAGGGGATTTAGGGACGGGATGTATCTGTAAATCTGTCAAAATATTTCTACAAGACAGAAAATATGCTGGGATCACACTGTGGCTGGGGTATTAAGCTGTTGAAACAACATGAAAAATTTCACTGGAATGTTAAGGAGGCTTACTGTGCAAATTTAAGCCAAGGGGGCTTGGGTTTCTTTTGACTGAAATCTTTGTCAACCTTTAGAGACATCAACGTGTCTACAAACACCTACTGCTCAGGAATTAAAGCTCATATATTAAGAGTTAAAACAGGTCTTTATGGACTCAAAATGATTGAAGATACTTCCTGCTTCTAACTGGGTCCCTTTATTTTTGTGAGTGAATCTTTCTTTTTTCTGTAGTTCTCCCTGTCCTTAATCTTTGGATGTCCAAAGTGTGAACATTTTAAAAATATATATCATTCGAATAAACTTGGGTTATACAGAGCAGTTCATAATCTACATCACATATTATGTTCCTCTCTGCATCTCACTCAGCTGCAGAAACAAGCGCTCGATTCCCCACTGCCTATAGGACAAGCGTTAGAAAATAATGACAGACTTCAAAGCCAAAATGTGGCCTCTGAATCTCTTCTTAAAGAAATTTATTTTACACCTCAAAACAAAAAAGGAGAGGGATTAGGGATGTGGTACATTGGGAATGTATTGACAACTGTAGTTTACATTTTTTGGTGTAAGCTCAGAGAAAAATGTTAATACAGTCATAATAATTGCACTTCATAAATCTCGACTGATGCCAGTATTTCCCAACAACAAAGCTCCGGCTCGCTCTCTCTCTCTCTCGCCAGTTTCCAAATTCAATTTAGCATTGAAATTTGACGGACAAAAGAAATGCTAATTTAAGACCAGAGGACTGCTGTCCAATTTTTTCTCTTTCACTTGAGTCCCACAAGGCAATAAAACATTGCAGTAATTTAAGTGCAGTACATTCAAGGGAATCTCACAGTCATAATAAATATTTCACTGCTCTCAATCATCAAGTTAAGACCGGCCTGGGCTGAATAAAATCCCAACCAGGGGCTGAAATGGACGAGGAAAAAGCAGAGCCTTGTCTGGTTTCATCTGATGCCAGAGGACAGGGCATGATTGTTATCATTTTGTTATTGTTTGAAGGATTAAATAGGACTTCCATTTGTTCCTACCTCTTTCTGTCATTATGATAATATTAGAGCGAAGTAGGAGATGTAGCACTGTAACTACAGGAGTCATAAGAGAAATTATCTCTACTTTTGCTCCAGAAAACATCCAAAGCCTCTAATAAAAAGGAGCAAGATTTGTAAAATATAAAAGTTTCAGATATGATCTTAATGGGACAAGTGAATCACTATCTCAGTCTTGGTGGTCCACATCTTGCAATGACTCAATTGCAGAAAAAAAAGTCTGAGGATTTTGAAGAACATAAACTAAAAATGCACACACGCGCATGCACTCAGCCACATACACGCACAAACATACACATAAGGTTATGTAGATAACCTCCCAATCACATTCTTCAGTGTAACATTTCTTTTTCTTGTATTTTTTGCAACATTTTCTTTTTAAATAAGTATTTCAAGATTTATTGTAGATTCCAGTGTTGGTAAGGAAAAAAGAGCTCTCCAAACAAGGTTCTTACAGAACCAAAGCAGCAACTATGCCTCACACCAGGACATAAGAAACTGCACATCAGCTTGAGGAGGAATTATTAAATCATAGAAAACAAAAATGAAAAAAAACAAAACAAATAAAATGAAAAAAAAACATTTGAGACACTTTTCCCCATAGCAGCTGATGCATATAATATACCTACAAATATATAAAACAACAAAAAATAGGTTCAAGTTTTAAAGTTTCTTAAATATATCATATCCAAACTACCCAATTCCAAACTTCAAAGTTAACAAGATTCACGCAGTGCAATTTATGTATCAATTAAAACAGCAATTATAACTAATAATATTGTACTATCCTTTTAATTCAACCTTATGATCCTTGTACATATCCACCCAAGTACTGCCTAGAGTTGAAGCCTCCTGGTTTATCAGTACCTTTTTGTATCTGTATGTGTTTCTCTATGTGTTGTCGATGAACTGTATTTCAGAGTTTTGGATTTTGAGAGCAGCACTAAACTTTGGCCCTTTAAGACCATTCAGTGACAACCTACACAGTAGCTTCATCTTAGTATTTGGAAGGGGATACAAGTGCCATTATGCACTTCAAGTCAAACCTATGATTCTCATCAAAAATGTTCAGGCAAAAAAAAAACAACAACAACAACAAAGAAGAAAAATAAAATAGAAATCAATCCAAAATTCCTATTGGCAAACCACACAATGGAACATCTGGAGAATGTTTAAATCCCTTTTCTCTCCCACTGGCAACAAATACCATCTTTTATATTTGGGATTCCCACTGCTTTCATTGAAACCATCAAACCTATGGTCACACAGCACAACACCTGCTCTTCTATAAGCTCCCACACTTTGTTAAAGCAGTGCCACTCTGAAAAAACAACTCTGTTCTTTAACTTTGATTTTCTTCTCTTGATTCTCTTCCTCCTCTATCTGTAAACAGGGAGGCGAATGTGTGCATGCTGGTGGTCTAACAGACGTGGCACTGACACAGTCTCATAGCCTTTGCCGAGCATCTGCTCCTTGATGCAGGGCGGGTGGATGTCGTTGATCAGGTACTCAAGAGACTGCAGGCTGCTGCTCAGCACCGACGTGTTGCACATGCTCTTGCTGGGCAGGCTGCAGCACATGCCTCCCCCACTGTCTATGGCAGGGTGAGGATGATGAGGGTGGTGGTAGTGGTGATGGTGTTGGGGGTATCCCATCTCTCTGTGCCCAGTTGCCGGCCCTCCTGTGGAGGTGCCCAGAAGCTCCTGGGGGTTATAGCAGTCACTATCCGGTGTCACCAGCACACTGTTCCAGGGTGGGGCAAAGTATTGACCCACTGAGAAATTCCCGTGCATGCCCATGCAGTTCAAAGGGGAGGAGCTGACTTTGTCCAGCCCACCTCCTCCTCCGTTTGCACTCATCGTCAGGTGGTAAGGTCTGGAGGAAGAGGAGGACACTTGGGCCCCCATTATCCCTCCACCTGGAACACAAGTCTCAGGGGACTTACTGATGGCGCCCCCACCTCCACTTCCTCCACTGTACATACGGAGCATAGCCTGTTGTTGCTGCTGTTGCTGTTGTTGTTGTTGCTGCTTCTGCCAGATGATGTAGTCCATACCATCTGCATACACGCCACTCTTCATCGCCTCTGCGTTCTGAGCTGGCAGCCCAGGCCCTGCATACAACATATTAGCCTGGGGAGCCATTCCCACCACGTAGCCTCCACCTGAGGAGCTAGAAGAGAGCCCCATGATAGTTGTGCCCTGCTTGGAGGGGCTGGAGTTTGACGATGAGGTGGTGGCCGCCCCTTGGCACACCTGCTGCAGAGCCTGGGCCTGGCAATGCTGGTTGATCTGGTAGATGATGCTCTGGATGGAGGGGAGGTTTGACTGTGCAGGCAGGGCCAGGCCTCGACCCCCTGTTACAGGAATTACTGAGCCGGCCACAGTGACGTTTGGGGGAACAGACAGTCCACTGCCTTCTGGAGGCTTCGAGGGCCCTGTGTGGTAGACCATTTGACCTTGGCCACTGGCTAAAGTGCTACTAGTAGGGGGCGGGTACGGAGCAACAGCTATGTGTGCTGGAGAGAGCTTAGTCCGTCTGCCATCAGAGTTCTTGAGAACTCCTTTTGATGGAAGAAAGGTAGATGTTGATGATGATGTCAAAGATGAGGAGGCCTTGACAATGGCAAGCAGGCCATGGTAGCCCCCTGTTTGGATGTGTGGGTAGGGACTGTAGCGTTGCCCTGTGGTGTCATATCCGTTTACTGTTCGATTAAGGTGCTTGTGCTGGGGAACCCTGATGTTGGTGGGGAAGATCTTGATGGACAGCGGACTGCTTGCTGTCTTCTGCGCAAAGGCGTCGAGTTCTGCCGCAGTGGGGTAGCGTGGTGAATGTGTAGGCACAACCAGCTCACCTGCAGGAAAAACAGAGACAAAAATATGAGTGAAATTAACACAAATGGCTGCATGTGTAGCGGAACAGAACCACAGGTTTAATTACCAGAAATATTGAAGAACTGACAGCAACTGCAGCCACAAAGTCAGATCAATCAATCTATTGCAATGTGCACCACTCTGCTGCAACAGTGAAATCATGCAGAATTAAAATGACTACATTCACAGCAGACTGAGAAATGTAAATGTTCTACAAGTACAGGTGATGAAACTAGATAAGAACAATTTAAGATCCCAAGCAGAGTAGAAACTGTAAATCAGGAATGACGTGCATTTATGTTCCATCACTCTGCTCTATTTGAGCTTCGTTTCCATCTAATTTTCACCTCCTCCAGTGGAGGTTCATCCCTAGACAAATGGATCTTTTTTAAAAACTCATTCTGTCAAAGCCTCATACCTAAGGCGCTGTTAAATCAGTCCGTTGTGAAATTAATTCGGACTCTCTTTAGAGTTGAATTGGGTTAGCCTTGGATACCAGGCGAGGAGGGATAACAGGGAGGGGATAAAGGCATGTTTAATTGCAGTGGCACATTTGAGATTTATAAGTGGTATCACTTACTGGGTCTTACCCTTGGCCACAGAAATTCCACATTTATTTAATCCAGGAGTTCATGAAGAAGCCCTCACAACAAAAAACAAACCATTATATACCTGTTGGGAATAACTATCCTGACTAAGGAGAACTACATTAGAGCAGAGCCGAGTCAAGAATACTGGACTGCTTCTTCTTCAAACTTGGTCAGAGATAAAACTGAAACTAAGGTTTAAGGTTGAGCAGGAGCTAAAAAGCATTACAAAGTTATAAATGTCTACATGAAATAAATCAAACAGAGGACAACATGCTAACTTTTTGGCCTTTTGACTCTGAATGAACAAAGAGCAGCAAAAAGATGCTTTTGTGTTCACGGGGATTGTATTATGCATTGTATGCATATAGAAACAAACAAAATGCAGGTCTGAATATTTTACTATTAACATATATGTAAATGCTATATACTGTTTGCTTTATGAAACTAATTCAAAGCCCAAAATTCAATTTGGCGGTGTATGTAGCAAGTGAGAATAGCATTGGCTGTCGCTCAATGAGCCAAGACTCGGCCATTGTGAATCGAGGTGGCACACGGGAAAATGGGAATTTCTCAAAAGCCCACCATGTGTCATTGTTTGGGGGCTGGGCATGGAGGTGAGGGGCCGCGGTGAGATTGGATTTAAACGACATTATTCAGGCAATTTCATGGCTACTTAGCTCAGTGTAACAAAAAGGGTGGGGGGTCGGGAAAGGAACTCAATTTACAAGCAATATATCAGCTGCCACCAATGACTTGCAACCCCTTCAAAAATGACATTTTCATGCAAAAGCTAACAAAACGCACAAAAATTAACTGCCATAACTGTGCCGTCAGCAAATGTCCTGGCGACCCGAGGAGTGTGCAGAGTGCAGGCTGTGACTAGGACTCACTCCATTTCCTCTACGACTGCAAAAACATTTTAAAGAGACTCCACAGCCAAGTAGTCACAATTCTCATTTCTGTGCTCCCATTACAGATAGCATGGGGAGTTCATTTCAACAAGCCTTTGGGTCTCCAACTGTGAAAATGATTAAATCTACAAGATCCATATCATAACAGAAATAAATTGGGAATTTAGCAGTGGAGGGCAAAGACTGAATATCCTGAACCAAATTTAGTGAAACCTATTCCAATCAGTAAGCTTCATCTTGCGGACAAAATGTACTTTAAATCAGACACAAACACGTCACATTAAAATGTAAGTATGTAAAACAGCTTGGATATAATAACTAGGTTTAATTAGACTGGGGGAACCTGGTGCCAGTGCAGTCCATCTAAATCTAACTAACCTTACTGAGGCAGAGCTCAGCCTCCCTGGTGACAGCTATGCCATTTGCTTTGATGTTCTGACTAGCAGTGAAAAACTGACAGAAGACTTATTTAATTTGCTCAGAAGAGAAAAACATGCTCATTTCAAAGCACATTGCTGATCTACATGCAAATGGAAAGGCAGCATTTTTTCTGATCTTCTTTACATGAGGGCAAAAAAATGGCTTTGATCATCACATGGTCTCAATAAGGGAAGATACTTGGCTTTCAGGCATATCAAGGGCCTGTGCCCTGCCGCCCCTGAGCCCCCAGCTGCAATCTGCCCATCATTCCACCTAATTACTGCCACATGAGGAAAAAAACTATAAAAACAGCCAGGAAATTCATTAAAGGGTGGCTAATTCTATTCCTTCTCTCTGACTGAGTCCATATTTTCCATGCCTGATCCTGCATTTCTTCTAAGAGAGAAGAGAAAGCACTGGCCTCTCCGTCTTTTCCCAGCTTGGCCCTTGTTTGTCAATAGGCAGAGCCTTTGGCACACCAACCTGGCATCAAAGGGTTTCACACTTCACAGGCCACAGGGATTAGTGGCCTTTCAGGCCTACCAAACCCATCTCAGCTCCACAAAGGCTTCCGGTTATTAGGAGCCAAGGGCATAAAGGAAGAAGAGGAGGAGGAGGCAAATGAGCATCTGGATGCTTCTGATTCCAGCTTCCTCTTTTAAAAGTTCCATGGTATAAATTTTACAGCAAACTTGATTACAGTAAGTACAGCCACAAAGCAGGGTGTAATTTCACTCGCATACACTGGCTGTGATACACACTGTGTTTGATGTGCAGGGTCTCTACATCTCTCTGCTCCAGAGCACTAAGTCTATAAGTGTGGACATGGAGGTTAAAGGAGAGAGTCTCTTTTTAGGCCGGCACTCTGTGACTTATTGGTTCAGGCTGCAGTAGATCACAGCTCTGAGCAGCAGCATACAGATGGTGATGCCTGATAAACAGCCTCTGAGGCAGCCAGCACTGCCTCTTTTGTGTGAGCCCTCACCTCCTCTTACGGTAGGGGGTTTCCTGCACCTGTGCACAGTCTTCAGCATGCAAACAAAATGCATGAAAACACAATAAATAACTATGCAAAAACACTCACACATGCATACACACCCAAATCTGCATGTGCAGTTGTGTGTATCATTTGGCATCAGTGGAGCATGTTGTTATCCTCTGCTCAGCGCTCTCTCATGAAATGTAGGGCAGGGAGAACAACAGGTGCCTGTGCGGGCGACATCCTGCAATGCCTCCTGGGCTAAATGCTTCACACTCGCTTCATTTCAACATGCGACAGCCTTGTAAGGATTAATTATTTCCCCTGGGGTTGGAAGAATATGCTTTTTTTTGCCTTCCTGAGAGCAGGAGAGGCTATGTGCACTCACAAGCACACCAAGCAGCTAACAGCATACGCACAGGGAATCTGGGGCTAGCTAGCACTGCTTTTACAATAAGTGGGGGGAAAAAACTTTCACATGAAAGGAATGTAAACAAACCAAGCATATGATTGAACTGCATTGGAGATTAGATAAAAGCTGAGGCAAACACATGCATTAGTTCTGAGAGACCACGCGCCAGGGAGCGGAGATGGCAGGGAGGCAATTAATGGGCTGACCTTCGTCCTTAATCACCCAGTGCCTGGCACACAATGCCCATGTGTCAGAGCAGCACATCTCTAAATGCCACCCCTCATTAGCACCATGCACACAGTGAGAGACTATCTGTGCACTGTTACACTCTCCAGCGGGCAGACAGAGATAGCAGAGACTGGGATGGGATGGGATAACATGGCAGCATGGAGCCAGTCTGAGCCACACTAGGCCCTGATATGATCTAGAAATCCCATTTCACTTGGAGGATGGGCACTCTCCTTTCTCTCCATTTTTGATTGGCATGAAACTCCCCGAGCGCGACGTCCTTGGTGTACCCCGTGCTGTCACTGTGATTGCATGTGTGTGTGTGTGTGTATGCCCGCATGTCTGTGTGTGTATCTGAGTGTGTTTGGTGAAGGGGGTACCCAATTCTGAACACTCAATTAACACTCCTTTAATTAGCTAGCAGTACATTTTGAATTCTGATGAACTAATTTTCTTGGTGTGAGGGTGGATGAGGTGGGGGGGGAGGCCTGGTAAAGATGAGGTCCACTGGGTACAAAACAGCAATAAAGAGGGAACTGGTTAGATTAGACTGTAAAAAATCCATTAAATTCTGTGCACTTCTTCCAAGTGAGAGGTCAAATTGTGTTGATCACAAGAAGCAGAGGCAGACATAGAGAGTATGAGAGCAGGGAGTTAGGTGAGGTGGAAAGGGAAAGGAAGAAGGGGGTGGGGTGGTGTAACAGGGGAGAGGAGAGAAAAAGGGAGAGGAGATAGGGAGTCAGAGGCTGTGCAAGAGCGCAGTACCAAATCCAGAGGACCATGAGAATGCTTTGCATTTTAATTAGAGGTTTAAATGAATAAGCAGAGGAAAAGTCGGAGAGAACTGCCTGAAATGCCCTTGCTCCCATTTATTAGTGTTCCAAGTGTTCTAAAATTATGGGCAGGCTGGAGAAGTTTCTTCTTATTAGTGGAGAAAGAGCTGCCAAACATCAAAAAGCCCTCGACGTTTTCTCACTCACTCCTGCAAGCTGCTATTCCTACTCAACACACACACTTTGATCCCCATATGACCATGTATATTGGTGGGCAATGGGGAAAAAAAACTATGCTTGTTTAAACGAAGGGAGAGCACCATTTGGTTGAACCCCAATTAAGTTTTCAAGGAACATAGAGTTCATATACTACATATTAATCTAGGTCAAACAAACAGATCTGTTTGTGATTAAGTCAGGACAAACAACAGGAGCAGAGACTTACAGGCGGATAAAAGTGAATAAAGGGTCAACTTAAGTCCAGGACAAAGGGACAGTCACTGTTGCAATATGTGTTAGCTGAGAAAAGACATTAGCAGGCTGTTGTTCTGATTTATACGGCCCATTTAAATTACATCAACTACAAATGTTAAATCCCTTCTCTATACGTTTTGTTTCTGATAGATTGCATCGGATTCCAGGTAAAGATTCTTAAAGGTCCTGTAAGGAACTTTTGGTTTGTCTTGATTTTGCCGCCCTGTGTGGACAATGCAGTACATCTCATGTCTTTACTAGTGTTTGTAACTAAAAATGTCATCCTGTTGTCTTTTAGTCACGTTTCACTCATTGAGAATCTTGACCACGGAAAATGTACCCCCAAAAGAAGCTACTTTACCCACTTTGTCCCAGCAGCAGTTTGAGGCATCAAAAGAGGAAAGAAATAAACTCTGATGGTCTTGTTTGCTTAGAAAGAGTAAGTTAGATTAATGTCATAACAAGTTAAAAACTCCCCACAGTAGCTTTACAAAAAATGTCATCCTGCTTTTTTTCAACAGTCAAATGTATATAAATCATTGAGATTCTTTGCCATGGAAAATGTAAAAAAGAAAGAAAAAAAAGGCTTGTCTGGCATCAACCCTTTGGCAGGGGTTTCAGAAATAGAAAATATGTTTATCGAGTATAAGTTTTAATGCTAGTCACTGCCGTTTTCATTTGCTTTTGTAGGTCATAAAGAGCTCTAAGTGCTGATTTCAGTCTGTTAAAACTCCTAACAGGAGCTTTAAATTAACAATCAATCAAGAATTTGTTTTAGAACACAAAATCCTGACAGAAGTAATCTCATGATGCTTAAAGGACTTAGCCTGCACTCTTTGTTATAGTATTTACAGAGTTCCAAAATTAATACCATTAGCAAGCATTAGGCAACAGAAGTGAATTAAAAAAATGTTTGAACAGGCAAAAACCTTGAGGAGAACCCGACTGATTGGTAGACAACAAACTGCGGCAACCAGCTGGGCAGAGAGCTTATGTTGCTTATGTTTTATACCCACTAAACCAGCAGGACGCCTCATATTTTTACATGCTCGTACCACATTCCGTCACTTATGGCCACTTTGAGCTCATTGTAAATATTCAGATTAATATTTTACCGCTAATACAGCCCTCAATTCTTCATATAAGAAGAATTGATGACAAAAAAGTTTGACCTGTCAAGTGTGCTGCAGCCTAGAAAAGACATATTCAAAGGGTATTGTTCCATGGAGAAACCCTTGACCTGCAGCTATTGTTCGGCTCACAGCAGATAGGATCAGGGTCTATGACATCCTCTCCCCACCTCCATTAGCTTGCTGTAAAAGGACAGGCAGGCAGGGAGAGGGGGGCAGAGGCAGCTCCACGTCCTGAACAATACCTGCCTTGTGCTAATGGAGGTGTCATCTGGCACAGGGCTGATTAGTCAGCGATTACAACCGGGCCTCAATTGCCGTGACAACTGCTGCAAACACAATGGGCCCTGATAGAGCCAGCTGTTTGGTCCTCTGCAATTAACCCTGCATCCCACTCGTCTCCGGCAGTGCGCTGCCTTTAATTGACTATCGGGCACACAAAGCAGGGGCTGTGGGCCAGACCCCCTGGTCGTAGCCCCACCCCACCCACCCTCTGCAGAGGTAGAGTTGATAATAATAGAGGCGTCCTGTGGACTTGGCCGCCAGTCAATCAAAGCCTTGGAGCCCTGCAGGAGCTTCCTGAGGAGCACGGGAGCAGAGGAAGCACATGTATGAGCCAGTGATCAACAGGGTAGAGCAGCCTCGCAGGGGGCAGAGATGTTGAATGTGCCCTCAGCCAGAGTGCTAATCAATTCAAGTGCACGTGACAAGGAAGGAAACCCTGCTGCTTGCCTGATATCGGAAAATACATTTTTAGGAACACTTGTCTCCCTCTGTTCATCTCAAGGTTGATTTTCTGTGCACCACAGAGAAAAAAATCAAAGCAATTATTTGGCAGGCCTTTGCTATCTATAATTACAAAGATAGAAATCAAACTGCAGCGATTTCTCAGAGGATAGAGCGGTCTGAATCTGCAGCTGCTTGTGTCATCGTAATCATCAAACTAATGCAAATTGTTAGACAGTGGAAAAAGTGGTCTTTAACTAACTCCTCTCATGTACTATGTAAGTAAAATCAGTGACTTTACGACACTTTTTAACCATGTTTGCCATTGCCACTGCAATCATCACACACTGAGCTTTTAACCTGCCAGCATGTTTCACAAATAGCAGAGCATAATGAGAGTGTTAAAGCAACCTGCACACTGATCCTCCGCAGGCACACAAACATGGCCCCATGTCAAAAAAATTGATTAATCATTAAAAGAGATTTTTATTTTAATTCTTGAACAAAATTCCCACATCTAATCCTTCATTTCATTAAACCTAGTCTAATCTAATATTTAATCTATCTATTTCCTGCACCGGCAGATGGAAGACATTCCAAATAAAGAGCCTAATTGTGGCCTCCTCACACAGACTGCAGCATGAGGTCATTTAGAGAGCCTGCAGTGAGGAGCTGCACGTGTGCGGTTAATAAAGTTCACCGAGACAAAAATAAGGTCCAGAGGTACCGATTACACTCGGAAAAAGCAGAAGAAAACAAGATCCTTTTTTTGTTGTGTATAATCTCTATGTTAGTCTGTGAGTATTCATAGTACTCATTTATGGTTTCATATTTGTGTTAAACATGTTGGTGGACAATGTGTAAGACCAAAAACAGCTAATTAGGTTACTTTTATAAAGGCTTCCTCCCTTGTGAAATATTGCACCAGCAGGACACTGTCATGTTTACATTTTCTCGTTAGAATTTATCTCTTCAGCCAGATGTTACTGAATCAGCCATGAAAATTAATTAGCTGGTTTGATGTGGCAACCTCGTGCTCCTTCCAGACAGACCTGGCTTTTATGGGCTGTAGGGGAAATTACTGAGAATTGATTGATCCTGAAGGACTCCTCTGTGCACATGGCCTGGCAAAGATACCCACACAGAAACACACACTCACAGATCCTGTTAAAAACTGTCAATCCAGACATGTTATTCTCTAGTTGAACATGGCATCAGTTTCCTTTAAAACAATGCTCAACATCAATAGTCAAAATACAGACATTTAAAAATACGCCTTCATTTTTTTTGTAATCCTCCAAAACAGGTGAATAAATGTGATACACAATGAAACTGACGTTAATCTCTGACTTCTGCATGCTCAAATCCACACAGCACTTAAATTACAAACAGTTCTATTTTCTCTTGGAATGCCTCTCAATGTTTTTTGCTGCTTTTTCTCTAGTCTTCATCCCTGTATATGTTCTTGTCTCCTCCCTCGCTTCACCCCTCATCCCTTCCTCTTCATACCCCCATCTGTCTCCCCATCGCTCCACTGCCGTCTCTTCCTCTTCCTCTCCATCTCTTCTTCTCCCCTCTCTGCCCCTTCCGTCTCCCTCTCTGAGTAAGTGAGTTTCATCTGGGGTGCTCGCCGGGAGAAATCACCTCAGGGCGAACACTTTATTATCTGTAGTCAAAGCGTCACCACAAATACCATTCTACACACACAAGTGTCACTTTCCATTTGTCTGCACTCTGGCTGCATTAGCAGAGCCTTGCCGGCCCAGAGCCTTCTCTCAATTGCGGCCGGCAGAAGAAAACTAACAGCGTGGGAAAGTGCTCATCCTGCATTCCTGCCCCATTAACACCACTGACAGTACCAGAGCAGACCCACTGCTTCTGAATTCAAACATTACCATCAGCATTAACCCTGAAAGCGTTTTAAAAGACAATAACATACGATACAGTCCTGGCTTTTTATTGAGTTTATAGCATGCATGCATTATGCTTTTATTCTAGTTGTTCTAGTTTTATAGCTGTTGCATGCCTTGGCACTACAGAATAGCCTTTCTGGCTAACCTTAAACATTTTTTAGAAGTGTTATTAATATGTTCCGTCCTTGTCAATAAAAGTAATTAATAGCGCAACAAAAACTGTAAGAAAACAAAAAAAAAACGAATTCCCTTGAAATGGCTGTAAATCACAGATGATGGAACGGACTGGCCAGCAGTAATAACACCAGCGTGTAGCTCTTTGAGCCACCGAGGAATGCAGGCCAGCAGCCGAGTCGGGTCTTTTGTGGGACAATCGTGCACCAAACAAACACAGAAAGTGGGACAACATGTGTACCTCACACAACACGATACACTCCAGAAACAAAACCACCAAACAAAAGAGCAACCTCCATGTTTGTTCCCATGACAGCAAAAAAAGAAAAAAAAAAGCTTTCAGAAAAAGATTAAACCCTGAATATTTCAATCTGTGCGTAGAGACAAGGCATCATTTCAGGCACCAGTTTCACCGGAAGCTTTCCTTTCAAATAATTTATGTGCAGCATGATAGATAATAAATGTACCAAAAATAACTATATTCATCACAAACTGCTCTCTGTTTAATAATCAAGACTGGCCAAAGGGCTTAGTGGAGTCCATGCTCTGTATGGAAGGGGGGATCTCGCTCCCCAGTTTGTGGGTTGCCTATGATTATCCAGCCCTCAGGCCTGCCCGGGCCACCCTCATTGTGCATACAGCATGGTCTAGAAAGCAGAGCTTTATCAGCAAATACCCCGAGTCAGCACAAGCAGCGGGGCGGTTATACGTTGCGACTGGCACACCAGCCGATATTGTCATGTGCGATTAGGCCTGTGCTCACAAGCCTGTGAACTCATTCCTATGGCATCAAATTCATCCCCCATCCCCGTTACCCTCGTCCAGTTACATCCCCTCCTCTCTGCTGCCCTTTCCTGCCTCTCTAGGGTTTTCCATTTTACATTCAGCCCCACTACTCCACGAAACACCCTTGGTGAACCCTGTGGAAAGCTGTGCTCCGGTGCAAAAACACAAAGAGGCAAAACAACAACAGGTTGGACTGGTTCGATTTCCAAAACAAGACTGCAGCTTTAATATGTAAGTCCAAAAGGGTCATCCACAAGTTAAAACCAGCCAGTGCAGCCAGAAACAGCCAGTTCTGGTTGTTTTGTCTCGGTACACCTCTGCAGATGACATGGCTGATAGAGAGGAACAAAAGACGACTCACATGAGACAGAAACTGTTAGGCTGGTTCTGGGAAAACACCAAGTAACAGAGATTAAAGCAGTGATGAAGCAGAGAAGAGTGCAGGGACACACAGAAAACAAGCTGAAATCCTGACCTGAAACATTCATGTCTCACCCTCCCTGTCCTGTCTTTAAGAGAATATGCCACACTCTGCCACTATTTTCTCAAAGGGCTACATGTACAGCCGAGAGCATGTAGTACACAAACTCAAATGGACAACAACACAAACACACACATAGACACACACACATACACATACACACACACACACACACACACAGAGTAAAGGACCCCAGAGGTAGAGATTGTAAGCACATTCAGAGATAAGAAAAGGAACCAGAGCAGAGAGCAGAGGAGGAAGAAAGGCAGAGAGAGTGGGGGAGAGATGGGGTGGTGGGGGCTGGAGGCGCCCAAGCAGGCCTGTCAAACCAGAGGAAGTGCTGGTGCGCAGGCCTGCAGGTAAATGGAAGAAGAAAGGCGCCTGCAGGCTGCCCGAGGCAAGCCTGGGCCCTTCTGTTCTATCATTTAGGAGACAAGTTCTCCACTGATTCCCAATTAATATTTAACACTGCACAGACAACAAGGCAGGCGGCTACAGTATACTTGCCGAGGAGAGGAGAGGGGAGGAGAGGAAAGGAGAGGGGAGGAGAGGAGAGGAGAGGAGAGGAGAGGAGAGGAGAGGAGAGGAGAGGAGAGGAGAGGAGAGGAGAGGAGAGGAGAAAGATACCAATGGAGTTGCAGGGGCAAGGATTTAAAAGCAGCACTTTGGATAAAACTGAAATGTGTCATGTTTCTTATGACTTTATTTTTAGTTATGACTTTGTATCCTTCTATTGGACTGCTTTTATAACAGGGTCAATGTGAGAAATCGCTGTGAAGTGTTCGTCAGAAATCTGTTTAAAGGATAAGAGAACCAGGGATGTAACTGAAAGCCAGAGGTCAGCAAAATAACACACCCTCACCCAGAACCTATGACCAAGCAAATTCCATTTGCCAGTTCTCAAGCCTAAAATGACCATGAAACCAAAGCATGTGAAGAGGGCCTTTATAAGCATGAGGTTTACAAGCAAACCACAGAAAATGTCCCGGAGGAGGGGTTATTTCAACATTATGCTGTGGTCACTTTGCACTCCAATGCTTTCCTGTCCAAACCCTCTGCACTATTAGAGATGGCTGAAAATCAGAGACAATATTATAATTTGTGAAAGTTCATGACTGACTTAGACCAAAACACAACAACTGTCATTTTTTAACACTTCATGTAACAGGATGTTTGAGACAATAACGTATTGAAAATGTCTCTCTTGTTGATCTCAATCATGGTGGAAAGGCTGGGACAGTTTACTAACCATACAGCTGCAGTATTGCAGCAATGTGATTAAGAAAATAAATTATTTTTAAAAAGTTTTAAATCGCATGAATCGTGCTATATTTTGTTTAGGTGCATCATATTTTTTTAGCCAACATAGTATCTTCCTGCTCCAACAGTGATGAAAAATAACAAAACTGCACCTTTAAATGGCTAAATTCAATTAAAAAAACTCCCTACTACTACTTTTCTTACTACCTTTTAATTTACTTTTCCATCTGTAGCAAGTTCCCTTTTCTGTTGTTGAGTTAATGTTGTATATGTGGATCTACCAGATTTTTATCCAAACAAGGAGCAAAGCACCCTTGGCTTAAGACAGCAGACAATATGAAGTAAAGGCATAACGAACAACAGTTTCTAGAGAAAATCTCCTTCTTTTACCCTAACTGAGTTACTTACACAGAGAAATCAACTCAACTGAAACTCCTGAAAAGTGTGAATGCTCTCACATTAACTTGGTATCATTAGACTTCAGTGATACCTTTTGTACGTGCACTCCTGCACATTCCTTAATTTTGAATAGTGTTGTCCTAGAAAGAAAGAAATAAAAATAAACAATGTTTTTCATTTTTTCACAGTTTTTTTTTGTACTCTGAAACTGTCTCCTACCTCAAAGTCGGATATAAAAGTCAAGATCGTAAAGCGCATTTCGTTGATTCCCCAATCAAAACACTGGATAAGAATTGCTTCACATTGTTAATATGGATTTTAAGTTTCGGAATGCAAAATTTACAATGGAAATTCTCCAATTCATTACAATTTGATAAATGAATTGTTTGACAGCCCTAATTCTTACAAAACATGTGATTTTCTATTATTCGTTTGGAAAATACATATAGATATACATATAGTTTCTCAAAGATTTATAGAAAATAACAAAAGTATCTAAAAAGGATAACACACTATGAATAAAAATGTAGTTTGGAGCCAACATTTGGACTTTCAGAGTTTTGGATGGAGAGATGAAACAGAAACACTTTCACCGTGCCAGTTATGTGCGGCACCTCCTGACCACCTCTTCATGGTCAGTCTGTGGCGAGCTCCACTCTGAGATAGCACAGGCCTCAACCTACCCCCGCTCGCTGGCAGGCAAAGACAGAGGGCGTCGCTGCCTTGCACCTGGGATGCCCAAATGCCAGCTCGGAGGCTTTGGAAGCAAGAACCTGTTTTTCAACCCAAGTCCCGCTGTGACCAAAAACTGAAGCAGAGCCCCTTTTCCTCAAGCTCAACCTCCCGAGGCAATAAGATTGCACGGCCCCCCGTGTTCACAGCAGAAGGTAGAGGGCAGAGGGAAGGCATGACGCTGTGGGATGCCAGCAGCCGGAAATGATCCTGTATATGCCAGCGCTGAGACGCCAACATGACAGAAGAGCCTTTCGTATGAGGTAAGACAAATACTACCAATATCACAAGGCTGTCCCTCCGATATAAAGTGAAACTCTTTTAATGCTCTGGATTTGCAATATAGCATATGTTGAAAGTGTGATGATACTTATCATGTGGCTATGAAGACCTAGCGATCCGCAAAATGAGACAGCATAAGCAGGCACCCAGGAGGAGGCAGGGATAGCTGTCAATCACCTTTCACAATAAAAAGTACCTCCTGACCTCTGCTTCCGCGCTGCAGATGGAGGAATAATGACAGTCTCTGTGCACTCTGTGGAATTCCAAATGGGAGGTAGAAACGAGGCTGTTCAATCAGTGGGAAAAGGTCAAGTGCATGCAGATTCTCTCTCCCTCACTCACTCTGTCACCGCTCTTTCCCCCCAGTTCCACGTTCTGCCCCCCCCACCTCCAGGGTACTGAGGCAATCAGGGGGAAGGTTGTTATTTCTGCTGCTGGTGGTGACCACTTTTAAATATTCAGCTGCCCCCAGTTTTTCCCCCTACATAACAGACGGCGGAATAACCTGCTGCAATTTGATATGGCCGGCTAATTCCCCTGTTATGTCTCACAGCGGCTTGCACAACAGTGGAACAGAGGTGGCTGGAGGTCATTACCTGAGCATATTCCCCCTTCACAGGAAGTGTGGCTTATAGGAAGAGAAGCTGCTAAAAGCAAAGCAAACTAATGGATCTGGCAGCTCTTCCCACACAGGCACAGGGCTATTAGGAAAACTACAATCCCCAAGTGAACCTCTGTGTCATGTCCTTAGGCTCTATGTGACACAGCCAGGTTGTCTCTGTCCATCAAGCTGGAGGAGGGCTGAACCAGGCCTGACACAGCATGAACCTGGGATATCGGGCCTTCTGGGAACATTTCATCTGCACATGGCTGATTGGCACCACAGGCCTCCTGGGTGGTGTCACAGAGGGTTACAGCTGTAGGTTTGTGTGTGTGTGTGTGTGTGTGTGTGTTGTTACAAGTCTCATTTAGAGACTAGTTTTGGACATTCACACCGGATGACTAGAGATAATTAACTGGGGGAAAAACAGTTTCTGAGTTTGATTTTATCAAAGTCACATTTATAATTATGTGAAAAGGTTTGTCTCAATATGCGTTACACAGGTCATTGCAATGTATCACAAAGGACGCTAGATCAAATAACCATTGCGACTGACCTTTTTGGTGTTTTAGTGTTTTGGCTGGAACACTACAATGTCTGTTTTGTTTAAGTTTAGGTATCTGAAAATCAATATGATTTTACTGCTTCACCCTTTTGATTTTGAATTTGAAAGAAAATTGAACCCTATTTCATTTTAGAACAACATATTTGATAACCATTAGCACTCCAATCCTATCTAATAGTATCATTAGCTAGGAAGTGGCATTATTTAATAGTCAAGTACTCTAGCACAATACAATATCAATCAATCAATCAAATTTTATTTGTATAGCGTCAACTCATTCCAAGTGTTTTCTCGAGACACTTTACAAAAAGCAGGTAAAAGACCTTACTTAATGCTACAATAGGACAGGTATACTTTCCCAGCGAAGAGGTTTAATAGGTTGATAAATGTGATGTTGTAACTTGAAATATTGCTTTAAGTCCCTCAAGATTTTCAGTAGCAGTCAAGTGTTTAGAGTTAATAATATGAATTGTCAGATATCCTATGTTGTGGTGACTTAAAACCAACAATCAAGGAGAGGTACAGACAGAGAGGAAGGACGCTGCCGCCTGAGTGTGGCCAGGGTCATTGGCATCTGTTCACCCATCTCCCCTCGCAGGTGCCTTCTCTCTCATCTGTTTGGATGGGCAACCTCTCTCTGGGGCACAGCAGGATAAGAGACCCTGGCTCCTCCGCCGTCTCTGCCTTTCATGTCTCCATCTAGGGCAGTGGTAAAGAGATGAGGAGGGGAGGACGAAGGAGGGGAAGGGGGGCAGGCTACAAATGTCACCCATAAGGGGGGATTTAATTAAAAATGACAGGGGCTGGCGCAGCCACATATGCGCGGAATTTGGGCGCAGAGAAAGCAAGTGGCTATGATTTATAATTCAAGTAATGCTCTGCACTCCTTTTAATTCTACGGCCAGAGAAAAAAAATATCAAAAGGCCGTCTCTGTGAGGCTAATCCAATATGATATTTTTAAGGGCAGGCGGTCAATGGCTTTTTGAAAAGCCAGCTTCTCTGTCTGCCTTTCTGCTTCTCTCCCTCTCTCTTCTCCACTTGTCTGTCTTTCCCCACCTCCCTCCTTTCTCTACTCCTGCACTCCCAGCTCTACAGTACCTCACCCCTTCCCCCCCCCCACCCCCCTCGAGTCCAGACACAGAGCGGGGCTGTGATAATGGAAACATCCCGCTCTCCGCCTCCCGTTTCTCCCGCTAAGCTCTGTGCGCTTGGGGGAAATTGATTGTCTGGCAAGCCGATCTGAACGCTTCCAGCTGATGGTAGAGCCAGTTAAGTCCTTTTTTATTGAGGGTATGAGGGATTTTTAATGGGAGTCGCATCAATGAACTGTGCAGCCACTCGGCATCTGCATTCAGGGGCTTTCTCTAAAAACCCTTCTTGCCCTCTCATCTCAACACACATGCACACACACACACACACACACACACACACACACACACACACACACACACACACACACACACACACACACACACACACACACACACACACACACACACACACACACACACACACACACACACACACACACACACACACACACACACACACACACACACACACACACACACACACACACACACACACACACACAGTTCTGTGGAAAGGACAGCAGATGCAAATGACACATCTTACCTCTAACTCAAAGCCAGGTAATCCCCATCCTGTGCTCTCACTCTCCGACTCTCTGAGGGGTGTATTCTGGTATTTGGCCTCCTGTCAAGAGCCCAGGTCACCTTACCCACAAACCCCCCTACACGTTGGCACAAACTGGGCCATGAAACAATCAATCGCAGGGATCTGCTCTGCATGGTGACCCGAGTGTGCCCACTTATTCAACCAGACCCACTGTCTGCTTCTCTGCACCCCTTCTCGGCCAGAATGAACAACCACCTTGTTGAAGCCAAGAGCTACACACTGGTGGAAATCCAACACTTGCTTCCCCCCCCTCCCTCTCGCTCTAAGGACAGAAAGGAAGCTATTATGTTCAAACATCCTCATTATGGACCTCAAGTCAGTTGCTGTGGTAGTCTGTCAATCAAAGGGTTTAACAGGTGGAGGAAAAGAGAGTGTGTGTGTGTGTGTGTGTGTGTGGGGGGGGGGGTACAGTTAGAGAGGTCAGTGAGAGTGGTGGGCAAAGGGAGGACTGGAGACCGTTCTTCTTTTCTATTGATTTGAGGCCTGACTCCCACTTGCAATCTCCTCAATAAAAAAAAGACCCTGAGAGGAAGTGGGCTAATCCTGCAAAATTGGAGGGATGGAATCGATTAAGAAGACTGTTCAGGACTCCCCTCCATTTATCCCTCCTCCCTCTCCATCTTTACCTGATCTAATTCTATTTCACGTAGTTCCTCTTTGTCCTCGCTTTGATTTCACCTCTCTGTAACCTCTTAGCCCGGTTGAACTCCACTCAGCTAAGCAGTGGCCCCTGTCTCAATGCACTCAGGTATCTTTTTACTCTCTGTTTTTAGCTCCACAAAAATATCCATACAGAGCAGCAAAACAGATTCTGATTTGAGGTAAGAGCCATCCACTGTCTTGTTTGAAACTTTAGTTTTCTATGTAGGATACAGCTGTAAAGTGATTTTGAGCAGAAGAAAGAGCTAATTGGCCAGGGAGGACGCAGTGCTTTATTTCTTCACCTATATCAGAGAGTTTTTTAGGGTCAGGGCTGGTTGCAGGTCTGGTGCTATTTCCAATATGATGAAGAAGAACAGAACCTTCTAAAGGCTTATGTAGCTGAGGTATAAACAGGTAGGTTAATGTTCCCCTGCTCTCAGTCTGCACTCCTTTTCAATCTGCTTGAGTTAGCGCATAGGCCTGCAACATAAACAAAGGCTGCTAAAGACTCAAGGAGCATTAAATAATCTGAACAAATATTTGGTGTAAAATGGCTTATCCAAAGAGAAAGAAGGAAGAAAGGAAGAGGAAGAAATTCACCTTCCAGATGCCCAACTGCTTCTGCTATCTCTGGTTGGAACTAGTTTATACGGCTGTGGAACATTTCAGCCCTGGCACATCTCTGTCCCTTTACACTCTTTTGTGAGTGGACAGAGGGAGGTGCTCAGAGAGCAAACAGAGCAGCTGTCATGCTTTACAGGCGGCCAGGACCAGACACTGTAAATGTTTACAGACCCTGAGGGTCACCCGGGGCCAGTGAGGCACGTTAAGCAGTGTCTGTGCAGCCCTGTTGGCACGACTGCACAATCAGCACAGCTAAACTACCCGGCAATCCAAAGTCTAAGTCCACAGCGATGGAAACTCAGTAACAAACAACAGGAAACACAAAGTCTATTTTCTTTTCACTTATTCACCGTTGCCGTTAACAGTCAATCTTTTCTTCACTTTCTGAACTCCAAACCTCCATATTAGTTACTCATAATTCTGTACACTCACATTTTCGTCCGAGGACTTGTGGAGGCTCCAGGGTCTTGCTGGCACACACCGGGTGCTGGGGTGGAGGATTTTGCCTCCTCTGCAGACAGGCCAGCATGGCGAGGTGGGCACGGTACTACAGCCGGGGGAGTTCTGCGGCCAACCTGTAGCGAAATAGAAAAGAAAAAGAAAGGAACACATAGTGAGTAAAACAAGATGATCCGGGGGTCAAAACCTCAGTCATGTCCGGTTAGCCTGCAGGAGTTGGCTCTGGGCTGGATGGTCTGGCTTCTTTACTTAGGATTTAATTGGGGAAGTATGCCTACAGCTGCCTGCCTCTCAGCTCTGTGTGCTGAATGATAAACACACACCTGCACCAGAGCAGTGCAGTTGACACGGTTTCAGAGCACAGTCCAGGGCCGGTCACTCCGCAGCTTCACACAGCACATCCACACGACCATTGGACCGCATCTCCTGTCTATGAAAGCGTCCTCAAAACAAACACACAGGCTCACACAGAGAGCAGCAGCACTCAGGCACATTCCTTCCAGGGCAGCTGTGTGTACGTGGTGATTGATGGCGTTATCTATGGACAGAGAAAAAAATGGTAATGCTGAGAAAACAGCAGTCTGTCTGCTGCAACTTAACATGCAACAGCTCTGGGGGACTGTCAGGAGAGGACTGGGGGACTGAGCCGTGTGTTTGGATGTGTGTGTGTAGCTGTGTGTTGACGCGTATGGTTGCATATGTGCGATGGGTTAGGGGGGGGTACTGCCAACCGTACATCAGGGCTAGTGACGGCACTAATCAATCTCCCTCTAGGCCATAAATCTCCAGCTCTGCACTCCCACTTTTCCCCACAGCCACCTTCAGTCAGGAAGACGGAGGCAGTGCTGCTAGTTTCCTCTCAAAAAGCCCATCAGAGCCTCAGTGGAAACACAGGACACACTACAGAGAAAACCCACAGCTTCCTCACTGAGAACCCTCAACAATCGAGTAGCATGGAGGGTATCATTCATCAGAAACATAGCAGTGTCACAAAGCACAATGATGACTGATTACAAACTCTTCTACTTGGATTATGAGCCAGGTGATAACAGCTAAAGCAAAACATTTCGGTCCAAAAAGGGGTTTTATACAGATCCAGATGCACACCTCTGTATAGTTCATTGACAGGAAAAAGGTTCTCTTACTTTACTGAGAACAATACATAAAAGCCCAGAAGACATTGTAGCCTCAGTTTCTAATCCAAAATGCATCGATATGAAACACTATCGTTTCCATCTGGGCCGGTCTCCTCCCATATTAAAACAAAGAGCAGAGGCAAATATTTCATCTGCGCTGTCAGCGCCAGCGTCTCCCGCCATGATGCGTGGCAGATTATTGAAAAATGATTTCTCATGTGCCTGTCACAGGCTTGTCCGCCGTTATTTATTTTCTCAGTGAATCACTAAATGAACATTTAGCCACCTGCCATCAGCCCATTACTTAGTTGTATAGATTATCATTCTTTATGTGAAAGAAAGCAATTACAATGATTAGCAGATTAATTAATGGCGGTACATAAAGCTCATTTACAGGGTAAAGAAAATATAGATCACCAGTGAAACCCGTCAAAATATTAAGCCAATAACAGAAGCATTCCATCAAACCTAAAATGTTCCTGCAACAATTGCTCAAGGTTGAAAACCATGATTTCAAAGTAAGAGGTGTTTAAATTGAATAAATTAGGGTTTATTCTATTTTGATTTCATGAACTAAATAAACTACCTGCTTTTCAGATCATGCTAAATCATCTGTTGTAGTATAAATCAAAATAATGAAGTCCTTTTTCTTACCATGAGCTCTCTCTGAACATTCACTTTTTGTATTGACTCATAGAATTTTCGATATCGCCATTTTAAATCTTTATAAAATAAAAGAACAGCTACATTTACAATAACAGGAACATTTGTATAAACCTTTACAGTCCTCTTTGCACAGATTACAGCTTTTCAAATCAGATCAGTAGATCCAAGTTTACTGCCACTGTTTGTCACAAATAAAACACATTTCTCTCTGGTAAAGCCTAACCTGATTAAAACTATTGACAAAAGAAGTACTGAAGCACCATTGACAAATACGAACCAGTTTACAGCCTGTAATTAAGATGGAATGAATTCCCTGGTTTGGATGCTTAAAGATTAGAAGCAGGTGTTACTGGAAAAGGCGTCATCCTTCAAAGAATTCAATCCTTCACTCATTAAAGGCTTTTTTCAATAAAACATTTCTCTCTTGACATTAAATTTGGCCTCAGACCCCGAGGCTTGTGTAACACACTTAACACGTTAAGTCAGTGTGTATTTTTAAAACCTGTAAGAGGCAGCACACAACACTTTTAGCACAACCTTGATGGTGTTAAAATGTTGTCGACAAAAAAAGTGCTTCTCTCATTTAATGTTAGTAAATTAAATCTTTAGACTTGTCTTGTTAACTCTAACACACACACACACACACACACACACACACACACAGACACACACACACACACACACATTGCAGATGGGAGAGAGGGGCCACTCTATTTCTCGCCAGGTGCTTGAGTGAAAAAAGGTCGCTTGCAGTGCCATTTCCTCTCTCACACAGGCAGGCCTGGCCCAAACACACTGGCACTTTGAGCTCATTACGGGCTATTCACATAATCCTTTCTCTGTGTCCTCTTTGTGAGGATACTAATTTCACAACCAGCCCGTCCTCACAGCCCATTTGTTAAGAGATAGTGGTTCAGAGAGAGGAGCGGGACACATGGAGGAGATTGAGACTAAAAGCCGGTCTTAACGGAGGGGATACCTCCACAGTTTTCCCCTCTCTGAAATGAAAGACAATCGTCTAACTACCCTCCATTTTTCTCCATTTGCTGCTCACCAAATGTATTCTGAGGCATTAAACTTGGCTGAAAGAGACCCACTTTTTTTCCAATTCAATTTTGAGAACCAATTTTCTCCTATTATTGCCTTTAAGAGCAAGGCAGAGGGAGCAAGTCTTTGGCTTGTTTGTCATGTCTCCCTTTCCCCCCTCATCTCCTCCTATTAACTTATTGTACTACTTAGCAGATGTCTATCAGCTGCAGGAAATGATCTCCCAGCTAAACCCCAGTGACCCATCATCCAGCTGCCCTGGAATAGCACATCACACCCGGGTCAATCCCTGAGAAGGTGCAGGAAAAAAATCTCACACACACACTGCTCTACATGCACTGTTAGAAAACCCACCTGTACTTCACTCACTCATCAAATCCACTCTTAGGTCTCCTATTACACCAGTGCGGGGATATCTCAAAAGCCAGGATGTCTATCGGCTTTTTCCCGTTCTGCTAACGCTGCTGCAGGGTTTGCGATGGGGGCGGAAGATCAGTCCCACGAGATGAGGGAATAAGCCGGAATCAAGAGGCGGTGGGCTCGGCGGAGGGCTATTTCTGAGTTAAAAGGTTCTTAAACTGCAGAGGAGATCAGAGGAGATGGCTTCCCGCGCCCAAAGCTGTCTGTGCAGATAAGCAGCCTGCCAAGTGCAGGATGGAACAGGGTGGTCATGGGTGAATAAACGGGGTGTTTGTGTGTGTTTTGAGCTGCAAATGTTTCAGGTGAAAGACAGAGAGGTAGCTGATAGTGGGCGTACCGAAACATAATGCTCTTTGATGTGGGCTGAAATGTGTCTGTGAAACAGAGACCGTTAAGGAGCAAAAGAGGAGTTGGAGTGTTTGTCCAGATTCATAGTCTTGATTGATTCATGTTTGATAAGACAGTTTCTGATTTTGCCAGTTAGATTATATTTGTCTGGGAAAAGCTGAATATGCTTTGAATTAAGAAAATATCTATCATATGTAATGTATGGCTTCTTTTTTCAAAATAAAGTTGTTTTTTTTCCAGCCACTCACAATTTACATTCAGCGCTAACATTTAGCACTAATGCAGGATGTAGCATGACCTGTTGGCATGTAGCATGTCTGTATTAAACACAGCTAACCAGAGTTAACCTCCTCTGACAGATTTTTGCTTTTTAATTAACTGTAATCCAAATCTGTTCATATATATTAAAACTAGTTGTTCAATGCAACAATCAGAATGTTGGCATTTAAAGGAGAAAACAATTAATTGTTAGATCCAAGGCTTCTTAGAATTGTTCAGTATCACTCAGTAGTCAGGCGAGGTGTAATTTTAGTATCTTGTAGATATTAAAACTCTGGCGTTGTATCTGGAATAGAAGCAGCCTTGGCTAATATTATCCTGCTTTTAATAGATAACCAATCTTCAAGCTTTTAAAGAGTCTCCAGTGAAACTCCCCCTCCCTGTGTAGGACCAGTCGTGGTCCTGGAGCCTGGCAGACAGCCGCTACAATGGGCAGGGGCGGGGCTTCAGCCTAATTGAATGGTGACCCTGCAGCCTCTCTGTGGGACGCCCCATGCAGTGCTTTTAACAAGCTGCTGTGTCTCCCCTCTTAATAAGCCCAAACAAGTTAATCCAATCGACACACTCAAACCCTTTCTTTTTCTTTAACAAGGCACTGCCTCTACCCTCTTAATCCCTGCACACATACCCCCCCCCCTCCTCCGTCACCATACCGTCACATGAATGGAGGCAGAGTGAAAGGCTCCATTAGGAAGGACTGGCATTAAAGCCCTTCAGCTCGCCACTTTCCACACAGCTGCACTAAATAATTTGCACTCATACTGTACATTGGAAACACACACACTAATGCTCACATGTACCTGATACAAAACTGGTCTATGTGGACGTAGAACACAATGAGAGGGTTATGTACGCTGACCCAGATCAACACCCACGCAAACCCACCAACAAAACAACACACAAACAAAAATTGTGAGGAGACATTTGTCACATGCACACACCGCGGGACATAAAAACGGCATTGTTAGCAAACCCTCCCAGCTCCACAAACAAGAGCCACTGATTCCCCAACAATACCAGCCCCTGGATGCTCTGCACAACCTCACACCAGCACAATAAATAACCTGCACAACAAAAGGCCATTGTGTGTAAAAGCCTACAGTTTAGGCTTTACTGCCATGATATACAGTGCTGGAATAACATATTGGCAGCTGATTCTTATATATACGATGCAGAGTGTCACTGTTATTGGGGCTTATACAGCCACGTCTGCCATGCAGTCATATTTATAAGAGGTTTTTTTCTGCAGATGAAGGGCATCTTGGCAAAAACACTCAGCTGTTGGCTTTCCATATTCCAGTCAGCTTCAATAGCTTCACCCAGGGGATGAAGGGTGAGGAATGTCTGGCAATCCAATAGCAGCGAGTCGTCTGTCATCTCTAATCAAAACACGCCTGCCTAGACTAATGTCAACCCTGTAATAGCAACGACGACTAATTGACTTCACAGCCAACTGCTGCATCTCTGTGAGGGGCTAGGTTTCATTAATGGTAAATGTGGTGCTCATGAGGCACTGAGCCATTCTGACACGCAGCAGCCATAGTCAAAATGTGGAAAATACAAAGCCTGGAGTAAATGAGGATGAATAAAATGAATGATAATGATTCAAAATTCATAAAGTGACAGCTCTGACGTGATCCTACTAACAGAACTCAGTTTGGCAGGGTGTATTACAAATACATAAGATCTGTAGAAGGTCCAATGAAAAATTCAGAACCTGACAATGAATTAAATTTTATTTCTTCAACCGCTGCCTGAGCAGCATTCTGAGAGTAAAATTCAAGCCTCATTATTACTTACTTGCTCCAAATGATTGCAACCCAAGCTCACGAGGGTAAAAATGCATCTTCCACAGCAGATCTGGGAAACACCAAAGGCAGATATTCTCAGAAAGATTACATGTGCAGCTTTTGCTAGGTTTTACTAAAGGATCTGTTTTTTATACCACATTTTGTGTCCAGTTTACAGAGGTATAACTTAACTTCACCTTGACCTCAGTTGATCTCTTGTGAAATGTAATGTATGGTAGTGCAAGGAAGTGTCTTCAGAAATATGACAGATAAGAAAGATGACAAAAGAGTTAAGAAACACTAGATACTAGAAACTAGTAGAGAGAATGCTCTTCAGATGAGATGTTTTACAATAAAAAGCAAAAATGAGAACAACCTGATTGGTTAAAAGCTTTTAACCAATCAGGTGTTAGGCTCAGCTATGTCCAAAATGGTGGTGTGACAAGAGCAAAGGAATATTATAAAGGCCAACAAAAGTACTTTCTTTTACCTTCATAATGGGTTAGATTTACCAGTGTTTAACTAAATTAAAAGGATTCAATGCAGTGTATAAACTATAGCAAAAGCTCCCTTCTTACCAAGTGCATTAGTCTTATTTCTAATCAAAATGTCTCATGACACTTCATATACAATAAGTCACATAAACCTGAAAAGTCCAGATTAAGAAGAAAGGCCTGCATAGCTTGTAATGAGTAAAAATGAATGTCAATGCAGCAAGCAAAATGTACTTAAGTTTCTTATAAGATAAAGTTCTAATTTTAAGAAACTTGAGTAGATTTTCCTTGCTGCAGCGTAGGAGAAAGAGAACCAAACTCACATCATAACTGACTTGCGGCCTTGTATCTCTGGTTCAGATTTTTAAATTGTGTTTTATTTGTGTTTTTTGAAGTAATCAGTCTGAAACCTAACAGAAGCCTTTGTGCTGCTTGGAGAGTCCCCTTGGTAAAATCAGCTTGTTTGCAGCTCACTACAAACCAAGGTGCTCTTGCAACATGACTGAGCCTCGGTGCTCCTGCTGATGCCAGCAAGGGACTTTGAGCAATGAGAGCATGGCTTAAGATTGTCAGACAAACCACAGGGGAAACACATCCGCTTCTCCTCTTATTGCCTCAGCCCTTTGTTGTGTTGTTTTGTAAGGCAGCAGCGTCGCTTGTCATCTCAAACCACTTTCACACTGAAACCCTGTGAATGTTGTGACATATTGAACAGATGTGGAGAGAAGCTGCAGAGTTTTTGTTTTTTTTACACCAGACTGTTGATCACAGATACACCAGAGGGCTGCTGTTAATTTAGCAGAAATCTGGCTGCACTAAAAACCAAATATCTCTCCAGAAAAATGATACTTTTAATGATTTCTGCCACGAATGCAGTCTCACCTTGCAGCCAGGACGTTTAAACATAAATCAAACACCCCAAACCTAAATTCAGCCAAAAATGAGCTGCGCTTTCTCAGTTCTCATGCTTGGATTTATATTTTCTGAGTAAACCTTATTACACACCATTTGTAAAGCATTGTTGATATTGCAGAATTTCTTATCCCAATGTGACACAATCCTTTATTGTCCCAGACAGGTCCATTCACGGCTTAACACAACAACAATAAAACAAGGGCTCTTTTTCTCCCTCTACTCGTCCTATGGTGGCTCACTTGAATATTCAAACAGTGTTCATTGTCTTTTTGTGTTTTGTTCATTGTTTGTTGTGCTGTCATTCCTCAGCTTGGCTCCTGAACTTCAAAGAAAGGCTTATGTCAATTTATGATGAAATGGAGTGAGCAGGCGAGAGAAAAGACGGAAAAAAAAAGGAGAGCGAGGAAAACATTCCCGCAAAAGGGCCCTGTCTGGAAATGTATGCTTATTAATGGCTGTTCAATAAATCAATGGAATATAATTAAATTCAAACAATGTGATTTCTTCTCTCATTTGCAGACTCCAAACAGCGCTCTCTGCAGGGCCTAAGGTGACCCCAATTCTCCTGGTCCAAAGGACAGCTTCACTGTCTGTCACTGGAGGGTGTCATGGATCCAATACTCAGCCATGCATAACATTAGAGTGTTGTGGAGCCCACAAGGCAATCAAACGGTGCACCGTTGAAATGTTGACACTGATCTCATTTGATATATCTGAAGTGTGACAAAGCCATTTTTGCTCTGCTGGATATTAAGGACTAGAAAAGAGAGGATGACACAAGTGCTCACAGCTAAGATGGCTAAGGAGAGGAAGCAGGCTTTTTTTTCTGCACATATTTTTCTTCCTCATTTCAGCCTTTCCCTTCACTCCATAATGTGTGCTATCCAGCTGTTGTCATCCTGCTCCCTCTGAAAGCCAGCCCTGACCATGCCAGCAGTCCCAATCCAATTGGACAGAGTGGGAGGTGAGGCTGCGGTTGGTAATCACCTGCTGGCTAAAGGCACAGATGGCACAAACAGCAGCAAGATGTTCGTGCAGCAGCAATCCAAGAAGTTTCTCTGACAGGCCAACAGACAAACACAGAAACCGCAGAAACCCACAGCAAGGACGGGGAGTTACTGCTTGCAGATTTTAAGAACAAACCTGACAGGGGGAGAGCTTCACTGGGAGTGTTAAAGCATTGATCTCTTGTTTTTTTCACTGGCAAGGTCCTTGGTGTCACTGCTCAATGATTAGGAAATAATGAAAACGTTGGCATGTTCTAATGATTTAAAATGCTTCCCATGACAAAAGCAGCCCGATAAGGACCTGTGTTATCAGTGAGTTTGACCATCCACACAGAGAATCGTGAAGCGAGGTCATCGCAGAGATAGCGCCACATGTGGAGACTGATTGTCTTGCCATTCTCAAGGATTTTTGCTCCTGTGATTCATTTTACAGGACTTGCTTTCTGTTTCAGGTCTTAGATACTCTTCAAACACGATTGGTGTAAGATTTACTCTTGAGCTGCCATGATTTTTAGATGTGCTGACACACCGGGAGACAGTCCATTTGAGTTTCTGGCAGGATTAACAGAAGATATATGTTGGGTACGTTCAACAACAACGGTATGAGCGAACGTGCGACTGTCACTGGAATAAGGTGCAAAGCCTGTTAGCTTCTAGCTTGAAGTTGGACATAGTCGTTTAGTTTATTGACGTCGCTAGTGGGGATATTTTATGGTTGTCAAAACTCCCAACGCATCAAACATATCAGGGTAAAAATTCCCCCGCAGACTTCCTGAAGACTCCCCAGAAAATGAGCTCCTTCTGTTCTGTGTGTTGCTGCTCTGTGCCTTGGTTTGTCCTTCACAAGAGACAGGTAACACTGCCAAGACCCAGTAATTAGTGTAGACGAAGACTGTAATACTCTCTTCCCCTCACTGCAGAAATGCCAAGGGAGGCAATCTATAAATTCTTGCATATTAATGCAATTTAAAACCACTCCAGACACCTTGCTGGAGGCAGGTGATAAAAAGGTGAAAGGCAGACTATGTGGAGCACACAGCTGCTGATATGTGGGTGACATCAGGGGCCTGTCTCAGCAACTTCCTCACACAACAAACACACACACACCAAAAAAAAAACCCTGATAATCTATCTCCCTCTTCAGAAAATGCTCTTCAAATCTTGACCTTAGGTCTTACAACTGGGTCTCTATCAATAATTAAACAGTAATCTAAAAACCCATTTTAGTTGGGTCATCTTTCTGCGCCATTGTCCCTGCTTCTCTTCTTCCTTCATCTATTTTTTCCTCTTTCTCTAAGATCTAGTTAGAGATTCCATTAGCATGAGAAAGCAGGCTAGTAATTGTCTTCACCCTACTGAGTGATCCCTGGATAGAGGATTAGGCAGAGAGAAAGCCCGATTTCAACTCAGAGCACAGATGCTGCCCGTAGCCACCCACTCCAGATTAGATTAGGGTGCAGAGAGATGAAACCGACCGCTAACTTCAAGCAACATTTAACAGAAAGCTTGGACAGAAGGTTAAAACCAATAAACTTTTGTTCACCCTTCCCCACCAGCTGGGACCCCCTTGTTTTCCCCCTCTTCTTTTTCTGGAATTTTTCTTTTTAATCTACTAACATGCTTTTCTGTTGAAAATGGGGGATTGGGGGAAGGCAGCTTACGATTTCCCCCTCTCTCTCTCTTTCTGATATGCACAGAGTATTTAGAGCTGAATCTCCCTAAATCATCCCCCCGGGCCACCCTGTCCGTCACTAATCTGCCTGCCACCACCCACTCATAAGGAGGTGTCACATTTCTGGCGCTCCTCCACGGGATAAGCACTTCAAACACCACAGCTTCTCCTCTTGACCTTTCCACGGAGATGATCGATTAAGCCTGTTGGATTTATTCCATAAACAGGCAACCATTACATCAAAAAGCCAAGGAATTTACCTCCCAGGCACAACTTCAAATCCATATAAGCTTCATGAGGTTCCAATTTTTATTGGCTTTTACAATCCATTTCTTTCAGCACATTAATAAGCACAGAGCCTTTTCACAGGCAGTTTGTGGTATCTCAATTGCTGCACCTGTAATTATTGAAGCAAGAGAGAATGACAACAGAAGGAAATTCACTTGCTATCAGTTCTCCATAAAAACCTGTGATGCAGAAAAACTGTTTAGCTCCCCTGCCGGTGTAGGATAAAGTACAAAAGAGTGCAAATGTGGTTGCTTTGTTGAAAAGAGCACATTCACTCTGGTAGAGTCTTCCTCCTGCTTTCCACCTGTCCAGGAAGCTCTGTGGGGGTAAACCAGGGAGTACAGAGGCCAGTTAAAGGTCTGCTGCTTGCTTGCTGCTTGCTTGCTGCTTGAGCCATTAAGTTAGAGCTCTGCAGGCTTCCTGTTTTCATGCTTGAACACCTTCGACATGCTTTCAGCAAGGGCAAGACTAAACAATCCTGAGTGAAACACCAGGGAGGAGAAACTGGAGAAGACAAAGAGCGTTTCAGCGACAGAATGCTTTAAAGCACAACAAATTGCACGTCACTTTGAATCCTGTTTGATGAAGTTAAAAGAGGAAACCTTAAATCAGTTTCATTTCAGCAGAAAAGGGGAGCTCTACCTGCTCAAAAAGACTCCTCCTGTGTATGATCTCAGTGGCCGGCGAGCTCTGCTTCAGCTCTGAGGGACTTCTGCTCTATGGTAATCATATCCTATTTGAATAATGAGGCAATAGCAGCACTCCTGCCGCCCATTCCCCCTGCATCCTTGACTGGAGTCTTTGATAGACACTAATTCTAGTTCCATCTATAAAGCCCCTCTCATGCATTTTTAATAGAATCTATTACTTTAGGATTAAATTATAAAAGACTGTCCTCCTTAAATTTTTAATAGTTTGCATAATTGGTATCAAGGCCTGAATGCGAACCATAAAACCCAGTTTGTACAGGACTGCGCAGTGGAACGAGCTGCACAAAACCACACAGCAACATCACACAAAAATGACCCACATGGCCTGACACTATTACAGAGAAACTCAAGAGGGCACACATCTATGCACGCACTTTTATAAAGGCCATTAAAGCTGTGGAGAATAAGGCCGTGTGAGCTAAGCACTTTGAACCAGGCGGACAATAAGGTCAGGGTGCGAGAGTTGCAGGAGAAGAAGTCTGCTTATGGAAACAGGAGACATGAACCATGCAGGTGTCCAAAGACAACCTGTTACAGTACCACAACACTCACAGGGGCAAACAGCAAAAACTACTTAGCAGGTTTACAGCCTCTCTTTGTCCCCACAGTCTCTTCTAACATTGTTCAGTCAGCTCAGATGGAAACGCATTCTCCTTCTCTGTTCCTGGTTGCAGGCAGATCAGCCGAGAGTTAAATGTCATGTGCACTCTCTGCATTTCAGACTGAGCGTACAGAAGAGCAAATGTGTCTGAGGCGTCTCCTCTAAACTAGAGCCCCCTCAGAAAACTACGCACGTCACCATCCCCCAAATTAGCACCACAGGGACACCCCCCCTCCCCCCCCCCCCCCCCCTCTACGCCCCTCTGCCTGCTGGCGGCAGCTCTTTGGCATATCTGTACCGGGGAAAATATTTCACACTGTATGAATTATTAAGTGCGGGGCCAGTGCTAAGCAGTGTGGAGATAGACCAGTTATTCACAGCTCTATTGGGACGGAAGCGTCGGAAACCGGGGCCGCTCGCCTATCAGATCGTTTGTCACGAGCGATAGACAATTTACAATGAGAGACTTTTTCAATTTATTCATTCTGCTGTCACTGCAGTTTTCTACCTCCACTCATTCCACTCACATACCCCCCCTCTCTTCCTCTGCCTTTGACTCCGTCTCGTCTGGTGAGGGGGCTCAGCGCCTGTTGTCGCTCTGATACTGTTGCTCACTTTCTCAGCCCCGAGGAGCAAGGTGGAGGTGAAACACATGTGTGAAAGACACGAGGGTAGCAGATCGGGCTGCTTTAATCATCTTTACGGAGGTAGAGGTGTGCTGGGGGCCGACTGTGACAGCTGAGGGGTGGAGGCTCCAGCAGTGGAGCTGTGGCTGAGTTTGGCTCCGTGATAAAGGAAAAGAACAGGAAAGGAGGCAGATGAGGGTGCTCAGCTGGGCCCCTTTAGGAGCAAGCTTCTGGCAAGAAGAGACAAACCAGGGGGACCACCCACCCATCATAGAAATAGAAGAAGAACTGAACATTAAGACTGTTAAATTTAAGTCAGAGCATAGATGATAAAAGCCTGGACTTGCAACTTTATACTACATATATATACTTTCATAAAGAATAAAGCATTTCTAAAAAAAATCATCATTTTAAGATTGTATGCAGGAGAAAGAAAAGAGATCCACCAGGGCAGGTTCCTGCTTATTCTCATTTATGAGGAATTGCCAAATAACAACTCCCACGCAGATAGACAGAAGACCTCAGCACAAATGTCTCACAGACTGCAATTTAAAAATTAATTACTGAAGGTAAACCACTAGTCAAAACAGACTACGGTGACAATTTCCTTTTTTTTTGTCTATGAACCCGCAATTAAAAACAGACAAACTGCAGAACTTAAGGCCGAAGCACCGATCTGACCAGGATGGGAATTCAAATTCATACGCATATAATGTTTTTTTTTTCTTCTGTATACAAGAGGAATAGAGAATGACATGTGCAGCTTTGTTAGTCTAAATGCTCAGCGCGAACAGTTTGACCTGTAAAGCAGCTGAGTGTCTCTCTCTGTGATGTCTTTTGAAAGCTGAAACACAGACGGGTTGTACTGAATGGGCTCTGATGTGAAAGGCAGAGATGTTAGATAAATGTCCTCACAGCCAAGGCCTCTGCCCTCTTCCTGATGATGCATTCTTACACTCAAATACCTGCTCCCCCCCCTCACACACACACACACACACACACACACACACAAACACAGACATGCAGTGCCAACAATCCCTCTGAGGGCAGCGTTTGTTTGGGGACAAGGTGACCCTGTTGCCTAGGGGCCTGTGAACAGGCACAATGAAGGCCTCTCATCCTGCACACACCCAGCCGGCAGTGCTGGGCTGATGACGGGTGGAAGGGAAAGGGATGGGGGTGTGAGGGGCATCACAACACCCTGCTTCTGCAGTTTTAAACACCCTATTCAGGAAGCCCCCTGAGATAGCTCCTTTCACACCCTGCACAGACGGAGCAAAATCCCCGCTTGTAACCCAGAGTCACGCAGTCAACAGATGGAGCTGCTATTGAGTGAAGGATCGCGCCGGCTCATCCATCCCCGCTGGAAACAATGGGGCAGAAGGTCAAGAGTGCCGTCTCCAAGAGGAGGGGTCATGAAGGGGGGGGGGGGGGGGGGGGGGGACGCTTTGACACAGTCCAGCTATGCAGCCGCTTTGAAACTGGAGGAACTGCAATCTCTCATGAGAGATTTTTTTTTTTGGGATGACGATGGAGGAAGAGGAGGAGGCTTGTGGCTTCATGCGAGGCGCTTAGGCTGGTTGCCGGGGACCGGGCTGAGGTGGAAGAGGGAGAGAGATTTGCTGTGTGAATCTGAGACAGCAGTGTTTGTGTGTTTAACCTGCTCATAAAGATCATGAAGACCTCCCTGCATAAACACATTTGCATTTTGAGAGGAAACTTTTGGTTTAACGCTAATGTCTAATGGACTTTGTAATACACTCGTCTGAATATAAAGCACAGAAAACTTAAAAGCTCTGCGGTGAGGCTACATGTACACAGAGAAAAGAAAAACCTTCACCTCTGTAAAACAGTTTCAGCGCCCTGAGGACGTATTTTCAAAACATACATTTAAAGCAGGTGTCAAATTCACAAACAGGCCACAATCTGATCAAGAACATCATTTTGAAGAACTTTTAATTGACTGTATTTTTCAAACCCTAATGCTCCCAGCAGCACAGTTAGAGTTGACAGGACGGTGCCAGATTTAAGCCTTTATAAATAGTGCTGTTATAATTTAGTGGATAGGATATTAATGGATTGATTGGCCTTGTTTTCAAAGTGAGGAAGACACAGATGACATCCATGAATAGTTACATGCTTAAACGCTCATGCGTGTGTGCATGCACGGCTGCCTGATCACACAGATGATCACAAAGCAGCTGCAGCTCCCTGTAGGGGAAACAATATCAATTACCATTGACCAGCAGTCTTGCTATCATGTGGCTCTGACCTGCGAGTCAATTAGTCATCAAGGTTGTCCTGCTTTGCTGGGTTTCTTTGGCCAGAGACCAGAAAAGGTACACAATGGTCAAATAACTTTAGTAAATGTATATGGCGTAAACATCCCACACTGCAGAGATGCCAAATCTTTCTGCCACATGTTCTGTACATTAAACTTTAAAGGTTATCTTAATGAAGCAGTTTTATATAGTAAGAGACTCATTACAAAGCAGAAGAAGTCAGGAGCTTTCCACCAATTCTGCACTAACAACCACTTGACAAGAAAGTACAGAGATGAAAGTGTGCTTTCAACCACTTAGAAAATGTTCACAAATCATACCTAATTAAACAGAAAAGCCGAGTCCATGGAATCAAAGTGCAGGAAGCCTTTCCAAGAAAGAGACAAGAAGTTTTTTCTTGGTTATGAGAAACATCGGTATGTGAAGGACACTTTGTTTTTAATCATGTTTGTGTCTCTTTTAAAGCTCAACATACAGAGGGACAAAGGGTTCAGCTGCTATTCTTCCCTCCCTAGGTCACATCAGAATACATAAATGGTTCTACTATTTTAGAATATGCTGCTGTTATGTGGTTTGAGCCCAGAATGGAAAAAGTAAAGGCTTTTTGAACCATGCTGAAATGGATCAATAAGTGCATAGAAAAAACGAAAATGGCCATAAACACAGAGGCTTTTATTCAGAGTGCCACGATGCAGATGAAAGCCCAGAATGCACCTGGTGAGCAAAGCTGAGAGCCCGCAGAGTCATCAGGTGGGGCCACAGAGCGCAGGATACACTCAAACCTCGGCACCATCCATCTCCACAGCAGCTATTAGATTTCTAATATTGTTGGTTTTTAAGGAAGCTCAGCTTTCTGGCCACAATGAGACTGATTCAGCCCCAGTTGCCTCTTTTTTCCCTCTCAGTGTGGTCTCACAGGGTCCTCTCGGTTTTCTGCAAACAATACTGCTGGGCTGCAGCCCTTATTTAAAAGATTAATAGGAGGCTGTCTTGGCAGAGAAGCAATCAAAGAGGTTTCTGTGACAGCAGAAAAAGTGTGAAAACAAGGCAAAGAGGAGAGACCATTGTCACGGTTACCAACTGGCTGCCGCAGCTCAATTGAGATAGCTGTTGCTTTCAAGCCCGGCTGTCAATCACAGCAGCGAGCGTCAATGGGCTGAATTTGAATGATAAAACGATAAGTCATGAGCAGGCGATTTCCCCCTCATCGGCGCTGACTGTAACTCGTGGAGACATTTCACTGAAGCCATATGGAATTTGGTTTTTGCCTGGAGTTGCTGGCTTCAGATCTCAATCATGAAAAAATGTGTAATCGCCAAATGTCTTCCTCTCAATCCCTGTTACAATTGGCAGCACAGCGCTGTCACACAAGATGGGGGAGCAAAATGGAAAGCTGACTAAAAGACAAGCTTTAAGTGACACTTAATTTGAGATACCCAGGCATTCTCTCAGCCCCAGTAAATAGGATCCATCAAAGCTCGCCCAGAGCCTGTATGAGTCTGCAGCTGTTTGGTGGGAGAGGCGCAGCATGCCTGAGAGGCCCTCAGTCACCAAGAGGACTGATGAAGAAATCAAGCCCTTTAAAAAGTTCCTAAAAAACAACAAGAAGAGGAGCAGGGATGATTATGGCGCTCTTAAAGAGCTAATTTACATCTAATCCATGTCTGCAGAAACACTTACAGCGTTTTCTCCATTTAAAAATGACTGCTTCATAAAAATAAGAGCATGACAGAAGCTAATGACAGTCTGAAAGAAGACGACGAATAGGGGGAAAAACCCTGAGTGAGCTGGTGAAGGAGTAAGAGAAAAACACTGAACAGCTGTTTGCTCGTCCTAGGAGAGTCCCATGTGATCTCCCTGATCCTGGTTTGTGGCTGACAGAGGGGACCGCAGCTCTGTTCAGTTCCCCATTCACATGGCTCTGTGCCCCCCAAACAACCCCCCCCCCCCCCCCCCCCTGCTGCCTCCCACCTCACCGTCACTCCACTGCCAGACGGAAAAGATGTTGGGGAGGGGGGAGCTACATCAAGGAGAGACTCTCCCAGTGGGTTCTTGTCAGTTCCAGGCCATTGCACCTTGCTCGCTGGGATTTTGTTTACACACAGACACACACACACACACACACACACACACACACACACATACACACACAGGTGCGCACACACATATCCAAGCAGAGGCAGACGACTATTAATGGAAACAATGATGGCTGGTGTTCCTTTGGCTGCACAGTCCTGTGTTTTGATTTTTAAGAAATGTGATGATCTGAAATCCTTTAGCAACAGATCCATGTAAACTGGTGACAACACATTACACTTTGATGCCCTGTGGGGCTGATTTAAGTGGCACAGACAGCAGAAGATAACGTTCTATCAGAACCCAGTGATACGGTTGATGTGGTCAGCCGTAATGTGCAGCCAAAATGACTGACACACTTCGTCTGTGGTCTTTGGGGACGAGCAGAGAACGGCAGGCCGCCCCTCCGCGCTCACTTTCTGCAGATGTTGCCTTGGAGAGTGGCTGACTGGCTGGCTACGGTGACAGCTGGACAGCTGTTCCTATAGACGCAGCCACAGAAGCATGCCATGGAGATGGGGGTGGGGGATAGCACTGTATGTTTAGTTTATCTGTACGAGGTTCCCAGGACGTGCAGAGCTGTCAGTTGTAGCAATGGTGCATGAGCCCGGATAAGGAAAGATGGCACTGAGCAGGATATGGAGAGGAAGCACAGATGGGTAACTATCAGACAAGGGGCCTGACGTTATTTGAAGAAGCTCTGATAACAAAATAAGATTTTGTTTTTAGTAAATTGCAACTTGTCTTTTCTTAAATGAATGTAAAACCAACTGGTTGCACGGGCTACAGTCAAAACATTTGATTTGATCCATGAGATCTGTTTTAGTGGCAGCAACTTTGATTTGGACTTCACAGGGAATTCAAATTGGGGTTTTTTACCCCTACATAAAAGATTTAAAAGAAATCTATTTTCCAAAGAAGAGAGGATAATTGGCTGAGCATTAAAACGAACCGGGAATGTGTGCCAACATTAGTGGCTGTTGGTGATGAAAGGCACTTTAAATTGGGGTCATGCTCAGATATTATACCTTTATCCTGCTACTTAAAAAACACAGTTAGCTTAAATTATAGCGACCTGCTGGCGAACAGTGCAAATTAAAGACAGAAACAGATTTATATTCTGACTGTGGAGGAAGAATTGAAAAAAGCAGCAGAAAAGGAATTGAAACGCTGGAAAACACACTGCTGAATAAACACCCTGCAAATCACGAGTTAAACAGCTTGGATTGACGCCAGTCCCTTCTGCCAAAACGTTCATTTTACCTAAGCAGGCTGTGCTATTCATAATGCCACAAAAGGTCAGCAGTTTGTTCAACTCAATAAAAATGTTAATAAAACTAAGAGCTAACAAGACGACGCACTGGAAGCCCCTGAAAGAGTGAATATGTGAGTGTTACGGCTCGTGCAGATTCATCTATCTGAATGTATGTTGATGATGCAGTTTTACGTAGGTCAAAGGTTATACAGAGCCAGCTATCTAACAGGAAACATAGCTTTGGCCTCGTGGTAATCCAGGTCAAACTCCACCAACTGCTCAATGCAAAGCAGATATAAACACATGCTGACAAGCACACACACACACACACACACACACACGGAGAAGCATCCAAAACCTTCAGATGATAAGTACCCACCCAAAAACACCAAAATCTGCAAATTTCAGCTCCCCACACCCTCAACCCACTCTGCTAAATAAGAGCAAAGAGCCATTAGGCTGATTTCAGTGAGCTTATAATTATATATGAAATCTTTTAGAGGAAAAAGTGATTACTCTGGATGCAAGTCTGGAAGTGGGTGGGGGCGGGTTATTGCTAAGCAACCAGTCATTATCCTCCAGAGTGCAGCGAGGTGACCGGCCATCCGTCTAACTCCGCTGGCTTTCCTGGCTCCTGTGCAAACCCCCCCTCTCTACTTTCCTCCGCCACTCTCTCTCTCTCCCCCTCCTCCCCACTAGCTCTCTCTCTCTCTCTCTCTCTCTCTCTGCCGTCTCCCCATCCGAATACAAACAGAGATAAAGAACGCTGCAATCGCTCTTGACACACAAATAGGTTAACACAATAAAGCCGGCTTTGCCTGGCTCACTCGAGGGAGGAAAGCAATTCCAGCAGCAGGCAGGAGGTAATAAAACAGGGCTAGGAGTGTGTGTGTGTGTGTGTCTGTGAGTGTGTGTGTGTGTGTGTGTGTGTGTGTGTGTGTCCATACATGTCCTCATGTCAATGTTCCTATGTTTTTGTATGTGAGTGGGGGCAGGCACACAGAAGTTCTTTGGCCTCGGGGCCTAATATTGCATTAGATTTTCATCCCTTTCTCTGCACAAATAATAAGAGGGGAGAAAATGACAGAAAATCCAGAATGTTTCTCCTTTTAGATGAAGGAAAAAGTGGCTTCACATTAACAACACAGATGACCAACACATCAACGTTCGCCTGTCGGGCACACACTGGCTCTTTTCTTGCAAATGCTCTCAAGCTTTGTTAAAATTCAAGGAGCAAATTGAATGAGTTTTATCTGTGCAAGCTGCGCCTTTACGCTCCCTGACGCTGCTGCGCCAGGCCTGGCAATAAATGATAAAAATCTCCAGAGTTTTATTAAATCGTGTTGCATTCACGCTGAACTCAGGAAAAAAATGGTGAGGTGGCTTCTGTAATTACAATCCGGACCAGACAACATTGTTTTCTCCAGTCAGTGGAAATTTCATTACCTTACAGCAAACTGCCTTAGAATTGGGTAATAGCCTCTTTTTGTCACAGACACAAGCTGTCTGCGGGAGGTGTGACACCCCATAAGTGTTATCCATTTGCAACAATATGCATCCTTACAGCAGCAGCAGCAGACGGATGCTGGTCAGCATAATGTGGAGTTATTCAGTGATATGGAGGAAGTGAAGGCAGAGAATAGCGCTCAATAGCTAATTCCTGGATTGACTGGAGTGTAATCAGATGCATTGAATACATCCACGCAGCTGACGTAGCTCTCCCCCGGCTTTTATAGACAGATGACGTAGGTCCTGCACAACCCAATCTCCTGCATGTCAATAAATAGAGAGAGGGTAGGCAGGTTTTTTCATGTGAAAACCCACAATTATAGCTTCTGGTAAAGTTTCACAGGTTCAGAACAATTAGTTTGAATCAATTCCTGTGTTTTCTACCTGCTTTTCCCTTAACCAAGTAATCAAACAGCAGAGATGTAAAGTGGCGGCCATTGTCAACAGGGAATAAATTACCAAAGCATGAAGAGAAAACACCTTATCTGTCTGATGTGTTTCCTGCTTCTGCAGAAAGCCACAGAGCCCGAGGGGGGAGCAGTAAACCAAAATGCAGGGAGATGGAGATTAGGATGATGTGCAGTTCCTTGTTCCATTAAAGTTTGATCTTCCTCAATAGCCGAGGAGAATCAGATATCTCCCATTCAAGATTAAAGTACACAAGCATAGAGGGGGAGATTAATCAGAGGCCTGCATGAGATAAAAACAGCCTCGCTTCTGGCATGGAAAACAGCGGCAATAAAGAGTTCAGCTGATAATGTGAAACATGGCGAGGCAACAATAGCAAATCAAACAGAGCGTACGGGTCTCCAAAAACAAATCAAAGCGCAGACTAGACTGTGATACAGCGACTGAAGAAGTACAGCAGGACCTGATCTGATAGTAAGCAGGGCCGTCTTTTATTACTGGTTCGGGTTGAGGAGGGCATGCTGAGGATTTTCCCATGTTGCTCTCTGTCGCCAGTCTCTCCTCCTCCTCCTCCTCCTCTGCTCCTTGAGATCAATGGCGCTGGGGTGATTTCACAGCAGCCTGCACTGTCACCCAGAACAAATCAATGTGACCATGAGGAAGGCAAGAGCGGCATTGTTTTTAAGGAGAGCAAATTTGCTGTTGGAGAGCTTGTCAGATTTGCTTTATTCTCTTTCTTCCTCCCAAGAACACTTTGGAGGGAGCAGGCCTCCTCGCACTTTCCTGACTGAGCAAACTATCAAACCACACAGCATACTAGTGTACTCATTAACCACATATAAAGTGCACAGCCCTGTTGACTACAATTCCACATGCCCGAGAGCATTTTCAAACTAAGAAAATAGACTGAGTGCCCTAACCTTAGAAATTAAAGGCTATACATTAACCTCAGGGTCTGCTGGGACATGACTTCCATTCAGTGTGACAGAGGGGTGAGAAGGGAGGAGGGGGATGAGGTCGGGGGGGGGATCATCGCTGTCCCTCATGCGCTAAGTGGCTGTAGATAACCCTGATGAAGAACTGCCAACGTCTGCCATAGCAGCAGATCAGATCACATGAGCAGTGCTGTGGTCAGGTAAACCTTTTAGGTTAAAATCATGGGCAATTATCTGGAGACAAACCGAGAGAGAGACACACACAACTTCTCGCCAACAAAAACAAATGTGCTTGAATCGAAACACTACTTCTTAGTCATTTGATCGTAGATTTCTGTATTCATTCTTGTGATGTGAAATTTAAAAAATAATACAATATGAGTGCGCTCTTAGTTTTGCACATAATTAAATAGATACTCATAGTAACAGATGTAAAATGGCATTCGTATTACCGCTACTTATTCGGAAAGGTGAGTAAGACTTAGAAATCTGGTTTAAGCTGATACGAAAAGTGAGAATCGGTCATTTGGAAAGAGTAACTACAATGTTTGTATGTGTTTGAGTCAAGCTAAAACATGAAGAGACCAAACATAAATTAAGAGCTTCCCACCAAATGTTTAAGCCTGAGGGTCATTTAACACACAGTAGTGGTAGAAGTTTAAGTATTAGGAACATATGTACCTTATGTTACGATTTCATTAAACTTAAACTAAAAAAAGGTTTTTTTTTAGAGTTAATGCTGCTATAGTTACAGATAACCTGGCAAACTTTGTTTTTTTGTGTTTATTTGATTTGTTGAGGAGCTTGAATGTGTGTTAAGATTAATATGGAAGTTCTGTTTCACCTTGTTTTTTTTATCACAAAACACAGTGGTCAACCATAAAAGACATTCTGGTACAACAACATCTTTCAGGTTTAACCATCACAACACAGAAGTCCAGCAGGTACACTAACAAGGCATCGATGTGAAACACAAGAAACTGGCAGAAAACAGAAACATCTCAGCCAATCCTGCTTCTATTTTTAATGTCAAACTCTGACAACAGCATCATCTCTGCTGGAAAGTGAACATCACTTTCACCTGTACTCATTCACACTGACTGGCTGAAGGCTGTGTTTGTTTCTCCACCATCATTTATGTGTAATACTTTTCTTTTAAGCTGCTTTCATCACGCTCCATCCCCACATCAGACAGATCTCACATGCTCGAGAAATGAAGTTTATATTAAATCATGTAATATTGTAAAGTACTAAAAAGGGCACGTCTCTTTTGTTTGCCTGCACATGAAAGGTGTGAAAAGAAGAGCTGTTGTAGATTTTTCTTGATATGAAACACTTTGATCGAGTATCTAATGAGCTGCTGCTGACGTCGCTTTGAGAGTAAATGTTCATGTTTCTTAGAGTGTGCGATGGTGTTTCCAAGTAGGAAGCTGCATGTTTTAACAAGATATCAGCTTATCAAGAAAAAAGTTGTCTATTCTTTGACAGGGAAAGAATATGTTTATTTTTTATAGAGCAGACTATGGACGGTGCATCTGTCCTGTAAAATCTGTTTCATCTGTGAGAATAAAAAGAACTTTTATTAATAGAGTCCACACAAGAATGGACATGCAGAGCTTAAACCCTTCAGGGACGGGTAAATCTTACACATACACACACACACACACACACACACACACACACACACACACACACACACACACACACACACACACACACACACACACACACACACACACACACACACACACACACACACACACACACACACACACACACACATCTGTATCTACTATTTTAGTCATCTTAAATGCCTAAATGAGTTTTGCTGCCTCTGGGTAGGTGTTGAGACAATCAAACCATGCAGGGATTAAAAAAGATTAATACACAGCGCAGGAAATTAAACTTCAGCGACTTTCTGATATTCATGAGTGCAGCTCACTTCTTCACTTCAGGCAGCCACTTTAATAAGCAAAGAATACAGTAAGGAGCCCAAGAGCTATCAATCAAACCAACTGATAGGTGATTTGAGCTGAAAATGGATAGAAATGTCAGACTTCTTTCTGTGAATTACTTCTATTAATGCCATGCCAAAATGTGTTCTCCACATTTTAATTGTTGCAGCAGAAATTAATAGACCCAATCAGACATTTAATTAGGTCGTTTAGTTTTTTTTAAACCGCATCACCAAGTACAGAAGAGGAGATCGGAGCCTGGGAGTGATCAGAATTTATGCAAGGCCTTTTTAACCTAAAAAGGGCTCACATTTTGTAAGATTACTGCTGGGCTTTGTTCACAGTTGAAATTGTAGAGCAACAGGAAACATGGTGAAAGCATGAAGATGACGCTGAGTTAAGTCTTGCAGCAGGACAAGTGAAGGTTCAATGTTACAGGCGAAAAGTCTAACAGCAAGGCAGAAAATAAAGAGTAAAAAAAACAAGAGCTACAGACTCCAAAAGGTAATTCAGTGACCTAGATATTAAAGCTTTTCTGCCCGTCCGCTCTGCCCTGCCTTGTCCAACCATCATGTTGAGTTAAGGCGAGCATTATGCTGGGAAGACTATTTGTTTAGGTGAGGAGCAGCCGCAGAGCTAATATGAGCACAATTTGCTCAGCAGGTCACAGGCGCAGAGTGGAGGAAGTAAATGAGGCAGTTCTGCCCCCACGGGTGCAGCCCCTGCCTCATACATCACTGGATGTTTTATTCAATACAGGCAGGAAGGCTCCATGGCAGGTGCCCTGACTGTGGGGGCGCCTGCCCTGCTGTAGGGGCCCATATTACATTCAGAGAGCCGACTGTCTGCAGGGCTGCTGGGGAGAGAATGACTGAAGCCAGTGAGGAAGATAGATTTTGAGGATGCTTGTAGTCTAATGATAAAACATACTGTGTGCAGCTTTCTCACTGCACAGTCAGCATAATGTGCAACCTCATTTTATGTGCAGTGCATGTGAGCGATGAAGCTAAATATTCCAACAACAACCTCAGCAAACCCTCAGGCTCAAAGTTCACATCATCTCAAACTTTCCCAGCCAAAATTCAAATTCAAATAAAACCCAGGACTTCGTCTACATGCGAGATAATCAGACGTTGCTATTTGCATTGGAGGCCTTGGCTGCAGAGGACAAATTTGCAGAAGAATTCACAGGACAATGACAAATTGCCTCCTTAGCTGAATGCAGCACAGAGCATCATGCATGTCGCCGAGCACAAAGTGAAAAGTTTTACAGCGTTACGCACACATCTATCTGGATTGTATGAGTTCCTTGATAAAAGCCTGTCACAATATGCAGGCACGCCATAAAACGAGATTGTATATCATTAACACTCCAGAGTGAAAATCATTAATTGCAGCAGACACCGTAGTCACCCTCCCCACGCGCTGTGACGCACGGGGGCGTACAGATGAAAAATTCGCACCTTTTGCTCCGAGCAGCAACTCCTCCAGTGCCACATACTCCTCGTGCGGTGCCTGCGGTGCAATCCCCGCGACAATACACTTAATTGCCAGCCATACTTGAAAAGACCAATATTACACATCAAAGCAGTTCCTGAAGCCATTCGGGAGCGGCTCTCTAACAAGTCGGTTTTACAACACTTCCTTTATGGGGGTCACACATGGAAACAAAGGCTTTAAAATCGGAGACATCATTATGTGAGCAACATCCTGGGACATTTTTTTATTTTCTACTGTTACCCCATTTATTTTGATTTTAGTATTTCAGCGAGGCTAACTACGTTTATTGCAAAAAAAAATGCCAATTTTGCCAAACTTCGAGAAATAAACAAATCTAAAAACATGATTTACAACCTTATATATTTACCATAAATTGCTCCGTAGTGCAGACTAGAACTCCATGCAGATCGTAGGACTCACTGAGCAATCTGCCTCACACTTCTGGGGTCCAAATTAAAAAAGATTCATTTTGTTCTCCAACATCCAGCAGCTGCTTTGTCGACGTAAAAAGATGATAAAGTTTATCCTCCTCTTCCGATGGTATATGCAAATACACCGGTATAACCCTGTGAATTAGATTCCACACTCTAGCCTCTAGCATGCAAAGTTAATAAGCCTTTGCCTTTTTTCTCGACTCGGCTGCCAATTTTTGTCGAGGGCAAAAGCGCAGGTCGGCAATTTCAGGAGCGTCCTCGAAAGGATTGCGCACCAAGTGCGCCTCGGGTTTTCAGCGTTTAGCCTCCGGAACAAAGTAGAAGGTCCTGGGTGCTCTTTTATTTGATTGTAGATATTCCCAAATAACAAGACTGTTCATAGAAAGACTAGATGGTTTAACTGCTACGCAGTATTCCAAAATCCACCGCTGTTACGCATGGGTTTAAAGTGGTCTGCCTGCTCACTTTAGACCTTAGGTAGGCTAATATTTATCATGGAAATGTTAGTAATATCTTTTAGGTGAAATTGTATGAAGGTACCCTGAAATAAATCAAGGCTGGGCCAAAGCAGCAGCCTGATATATCCAAAACTGACGCTGTGTAAATCCCGGTGCTCAGGCTCTCTGCTCCGTCCGTCACTTTCTCCGCGGTGTAGGCAGCCTCTCAGATGACTCGCATCCCGATTCAGACCCAGATTTCCAGCTGAGGCTGTGGAGGAAGCTCGATAGCAGTGCTCCGAGATTCTCACTTTGGTGTAATAACCAAATAGGAAAGGGTTCCGTCTGAGTAAAGAGCTAGCTGCTTCAGGCAGCTCCGGGACGCGGTCCTGCCCTTGTGCCGAGCTGCCGAGACTGACAATAACCCGGAACGCTGCAGACTGTCAGGCTGCTCAGACCGCCCACCGACCAATCACTGTGCTCAGGGAATAGAAACATTCCCACGGGTTGGCCAATCATGGGTAATTGAGGACTGTTGCCATAGAGATGCTCGGCGTCCAAACGTCTGAAACCACGTTGTTTAATCGCGGAAATAGAAAAAAAATAGTCTGATATAAATTGCGTGGCAGGATGCAGATTAAGATCTTTAATCACTCTTTTTCCTTATCAGCAGCTCAGTTAAAGTTTAAAGGCTGCGTCCCTGCATTGCAAGAGCCGGGCTCAAATCCGCAGGCACCGTCTCTGCAGACATGCCCTTGAGCAAGACACTGAATCAGTCCAATCTGCAGGAGAGCTGCTCTGTGGCTGCTCTCCAGGGACAAATGAAATATTATTATGCAACCAGAACACAATTAAATGTGATTAGCATGCAAAATGAATCTACTGTTTATAAATTGGAGACTGTAAAATGCCATTTAACTTAATTGCTTTTAAACTCCTATAGGAGGAATATTGTGTGCAGATAATAAGACGAGCAATAATCAGTTAATAATATCAAAGGGACAACAGCTGTGTTATCATCTGTATAGACAGTGTATTATCCTTTATGAGCACAGCCTAGGTTTATGAAGGAATTTATACTTTAGGATGCATCATATGCTCTTTAAATGTCCCAAAATGCGTAGGGTCACTCACAAATATCCTGTGTGTTCTTAATCCACTGACTACCTCAAAGTGTTTATATATTTCCCCAGACTATCTTTTAACAAGTATGACATATATGTGACAGTCGTCTTAACTTCACTTCACTGACATCTCCAGCTTATATGAGTCACAGGAAACCTTGCAAAACACCAATTTTCTCTTTTGCAAAATGTCATTACAATAGTGTGGAAGTAGAGGGTTTGACTGTGAAAGTTTTCTTCTTCCTCTCTTGCACACTGTGTCCGGTGCACACAGCAGACCCGGGACACACAAAGGCAGAACAAGCAATCACACATCATGGACTCTCATAATAAGCTGACGCTGGGAAGTGGGTGATGCAGCACTCAGCTTATGCCAGTGCTGATAAGAGCCTGAAAGTATTACCTCGGTCTGGCAGCCCGCTCCAAGAAATCCATCCTGAGCCAGGTCATCAATTCTGCCCTATCTGATTGCTCACCAATCCCTGGCAGCTCCATGTCGCTGTCCTGGCTTGTGCCTTTGAAATTCTCTCTATGACTTGCACTTTCATGCTAGTGCTTTCTCAGAAAAAAATAGGTACAGACTTTATGTACAAACGGGGTCTTTTGTGTGGTCTTACACCCACATGACACAAAATAAAATGGTGAAAAGTGTAGCAGGGAAGGTAAAAATGTCCAGAGCAATAGATCGCCTGACTTAGTCTATCCCTTAAATGTATTCAGTGCAATCACATCTCCCCCTCATTGCAGCAGAGGACCTATAGAGCATACATTAAAGCCTGTGGTGTTCAATCATATCACCTACGCTGCTGTGTGGCTGCACAGTCAATCAAACAGATGAACAAATTAATTGAAAAATATTCAACCAGAGCCGTGTTGTGCTCCAGCGAGGCACGCAGGCAGGCAAATAAGCCATTTGATTAGCTGATAAGCAGATGACTCAACAAACATTCAAGGCATGTTTACTGTGGTTTGATTAGAGCGCGCCCAATACGCAAAAGATTGGACACAAATGCGTTGTGAAAACACTCAGCTGTTCCAATCCCCAAGGCAGCATGAGGGCACATAGAAATAATGAATTATTTATGGGGAAGACGAGTGAAATATCACAGTGGATAATTTTCTCTGGGCTATATTAAATGTAGTTTTCAAAATAATACGTCTGAGTCGGTTTCATTTCCCAGAAATCATTCCCAGTGACAGGATCTAAAGCCTGAAGATTGGATAGGAAATCATATTTGAAATGTTCCTGCCAAGAAACCTATGAGTGTTTCACTAAAACACCACAGCAAGGGTTATTCACATGCTAATTGGGCCTCCCTTTATCTTAGTAAATATGTTCAAAGGATATTTGCTTTGTCTCTTGTTAAGGTATTAGCCCCGGTTCAGAATCAAAGATCAAGACGAGCCTTTAGCATGCTTCCTCTGAACGAGGGCTCACAATAAATCCAGATTCAGTAAAAACCTCTGCAGCTTCTCTTCCAATAGAGAGTCTCATAAATAAAGCTCTCGTTTGCCCCATCCACAGCCAACATCAGTGTCTGTCTCAGAGCTGAAAGCCTTACGCTGTTACAATTTGTACCTGAAAGTGAACTCAGTTTAATTGAGCAAAGTTCGAGTCTTCGTAAACAGCAAAGTAACAGGGGGGTGGGGGGGGTTTGGGGGTTTGGAAATCGATGGCAGCAGAGGCATGGAAAAAGGAGATAGCATTGATTTATCTACCATTGATTCGTGGGGATCGCTGCATTGTGCCCTGCAGGGTGAAATGCACGCTGTATGCCAACGGTGGGGATGAATCTGAAAAGGTGTGAAGTGGTTAGAGGACACAGAGGTGGAGGAAGGCATGGGGGGCATCCAGAGGCGGCAAGGGCATATCAAACAGAAGACGGCAGGACACGAGGCAGGGGACAATGTTGGGAGGATGACACCAAGACTTTGATTCGCGTGCGTTAAATGTTTTTGACAGACGAGATCATGAAAGCTGAGATTTACGGCCTGAAGAGCAAACCACTAAGAGACCACTAAGATCTCTGTCCTGTTGACAGTTTCCACATCTTAAATTAACATCACCATGCAGACCACTGTTTCAACACTTATCAGCACAACACGGGCCAACTTCAGTCAAACGTTGCTGGCTCCAATGATACTGTCCGAGTAAGCACATATCCAAGTGTTTGACAAGCAAGCATCTTTTGCAATATTTTAAGTCTCAGCAATTGGCAAATCGATGTCTCCCCAGAGAGTCTCCACTGACAGCCAAATGTTGTTTGAGATGAGGGGAAGCCAGGACAGAGATCAGAGGCCACTGAACCAGACAGAGAAGTGTTACTCCTGGACTTTGGTATTTTTACAACATCCCTCTGTCTTCTCTGTGGCTGTTCGCACGTCCACACAGAAACTGAAGGAATCCTCTCTGTTTGCCATGAGGCCCGTGCAAGTGGAGCAACCTTCAGGAAAGTGTATGGTTGGTATCAGGATTTTTCCCAAGACTGTGGATCACTTTTTCTAAGTTTGGTCTAATTTGTGTGGGTTCTTTTTGGTTGTTTTTCTTCCATCAATGTTTCAAAAGGACAATGTGTTCCTGAACAGAGTGATCCCCTGCGACAGGCTCTGTATCCTTGTTTTTTTTCTATCTGAGGTGCAGGTTTAAGTGAGGCTGACTCGACTTGACACAAGGATTGTCACATGTTTACATTTTAGGAGGCTGTTTTCTTGAGCAGTGTTTAGGTTCAACCCTCAAAAGCATCTGGTTTCCATGTCAGACAAAAGGGGTGGGGTCTCATGAAGGAGGACATAAAAATAGTACGTAAAAAGAACAACGAAGAAATGGTGGATGAAGACACAGAGTCCAACTCGATGATATCAGTGTACAGTTCTACATACTCACCAGATCAGCAAAAGAGCAGAAAAGAAGATAGTGGCGAAAAGAAAACAATATGAAGCAGTTTCTTATCATCCGCCAGTCACACCCCTCTCCCCTCCCTCTGTAATTTTTGTGAACATTCCCACTGCGTTTGCACATCGGCTCACTACGACTTTAGACTGGGCATTTTCAGTAAGGCTAGCAGTAAAATTCAGGGTAAAATCTGAGTGAAAAATTTTGACATTTTGCATTCACACATGCAGCTCATTTTGAAAATGTCTGTTCATTTTCAGATTTTGTTTAAGTGTGAAAGCCCTTTGTATTAGCTTTAGATCCGAGACACATAAGAAATTGCACACTCACTCATTGGCTTTTTCTTACCAGAGTTCCTGTGAGCAACTTTCAGTTAATGAACATTTTGGGGCCCCCTCTGGACAGAGCTGTAATTTTTTTGTCTTTGCTGATCCTGTCCAGCACATGCGCAAGTCGTTTTTTTTATTCTATTAAAAATCTCATCCTGCTGTCATTTAACACACATTGCATCTTTGAACATGTAAAAATAAATCATGTTTGAAATGTTTTTGAAGGGGGCAGTAATTTTTCTGGCACTGAAAGTAGAAAATTATATATCTACCTGCTGATGCTCTTGCTTTTGTAAAGTCATATAAACACATATCTGTTAGTTTGTGTTTCATTACCAGCTAAAAATGCCTCACATGAGCTCACATGCGCGTACACACACACAGACACACACACACAGACACACACACACAGACACACACACACACACACACACACACACACACACACACACACACACACACACACACACACACACACACACACACACACACACACACACACACACACACACACACACACACACACACACACACACACACACACACACACACACACACACACACACTCTCTGTTTCTGTCAGCTGGTTAAGGCAGATCTGCCAAGAACACATCTATGTCCCTGTTGTTTGAGAGCTTCACATCTTGTGTCTCTCCTCTCTTCATATGATGCACCATCAGCTCAGCACTGGTGTCTGTGACAGGTGAGAGGCCACTGAATGCGCCTTGTTTTAGTTAAGACCTACTTTAACGAAATGCACCGAAGACAAAGCAAGTAGTCAAGTAAAATCATTGTGCGGAAATTTTAAGTACAACATTTAATGAAGTCCATTCTAAACCACATTTCCACAAAAACATGCTTTAGTCCCCCCACTGCAGAGAAAATGATTGTGATGATCTCTGCACTTATTAGATACCTTAATCTGATTTAAACATGTCTATAAACTCAGTTAGGATTGATTTAACTCCTTCATTGTGTCCCACTTTCATACTTTATTGTCTAACCACATTTAAGGGAAGCACTGTGTTTATTTTGTGAACGACGTATGCAACAGTCCAACAATAAAGTCCAAAAGTAAATTGATCAAAATAGAATATATATCGTACAGGCAGACTATATGGGAATAGCTCAAACCATGTCAATATATAGCATACAAAACAGTTTACGAAACATTCCCAACTTTAAGGGTGTCTTGTGAGCACTTGCGAGAATATTCAATATCCTCAGCAGTGCATTGAGTTTTCTTATTGGTCATAGATGGATCTGCTTACATGTGAGTTCTGTTGTTATTTCATCTCATAAAAATTGATTATTGACAATGACTGCTATGACGAATAGCTTGACAGTGTCATCCCATCTCAAAGTCCACACTTTTGCTTTAACCAGCACTTTTAACCATATCACTAACTCTTCATCATTTTGTGAATAATTTGTCTCCAAGTTCAACTTGGGAAATTGGTAGAAGATTTATAAAGTTATAGTTTGACAACATGTTAAGCCAGTGAGTGCTTCCTCAACCAATCTATGTCTGTCTGTCCAATATTAAGCTAGCTGTTTCCTCTGTTTCTGGTCTTTTTGCTAAGCTAAGCTAACCAGCCCCTGGATCTAGCTTTATATTGATATATTTTATATAGGTTGTACTCTTCTCATCAAACTCTTAGCCAGAAAACAAGTACATTTATTTATTTTTTACTATCAGACTTTTATATTTTCTCATCCGTGTTGCCAGTTACTTTATTGTGAATTCCCTTTGTTGCATTCTGAAAAGCTTGGGCTTGTTCATTTCAAGTTGCGCGGCAGCTGGTTGAACACTTTCCATGTTCCTTGGTCTCAGTCAGTCAGGCTCCAGTGGACAGACGACCATCATCCTCTGCTTTGCACAGTGCTCAGCTCTGCCCAATTTTGCACCTCCGTTTGCGAGTGATAGAGCACTATCAGTTCTGACAGCTCCCCAGAGCCACTGGGATTTGAGTACTCACTCCGTTCACCCACCCTGCACCCCCAAAACACACACAAACACACACACACACACACACACACACACACACACACACACACACACACACACACACACACACACACACACACACACACACACACACACACACACACACACACACACACACACACACACACACACACACACAGATACACACAGATACACACAGATACACACAGATACACACCTCTCTTTAACTGTCTGTCTTTCTAAAGGATGGGGGCTGGAAATGAAAGGCAGAACAAAAGCTGTCAAAGAAGAGAAAGAAACAGAGGAGTGAGGATATCTGTAAGGATGCTAAGGACAATGAGATACTTTGTCCCTAGTTTCATCATTGGCTTGTGTTTAATTTGAAACAGACAGCTAATCACATTAGAGACAACCTCTCCACAACACTCGAGCACTGCTGCCTCCTGGAAGTAATCACCCCGCTGAAACTGTCTCATTGGATTCTTAGGCCAATTACTTAACTCCATAGTCATCGTCCTTAATAAAACTAGATGGTAAAACTGAAATGTTTTCAAAAGAAATGCATGCTATAAATTAAGAAGTTTTAACTAAAGGAGGTAGAAAGATAATGATAATGAAAATGATGATAATCGTTATATTAATGATAATGATGACCATAATGATGCTAAGGATGCTTAGCTTGTTATTACATTAAATTTGCCTTTAGAGGAGGATGATTTAGTCCTCACAGTTTCTCAGTTAAATATATAAATTAGACAATAAATGGTTAAATCAACTATTGTTACTTAGAGTGAATAGAAATTACTAAGGCCAGACATACGATGCACAATTGTAAAAAGTCATGGTGGACGTCATCTCACACTGTAAGAGTGATTCCTTTGCAACCAACAACCAAAGCTCATGAATACCATGCTCACACTGTACACTCTGATTGTCCAGCCTGACCTGAGTGCTCACACTGCACGTGTTAAATCAGGCTGTATCATTGACAGTAGTCAAGTTGTAGTCAGATCTAAATGTATTTTAATTGTCTCCTTTGCATGGCTGAAATACAAACTGTAAGAAACGCTCTCGCTCTCTCATACACAAACATACTCAGCATCACCAACAAACACAAACTAGCTAGCACGCTCTAAATCATGACAGATAGGCAGCTATTTCCTGCCAACACTTCTCTTGTTCATATCATTTGTGAAGACTATGACCATATTTATCAGAAGCCTGGGGGCCAGTTAAAGGAAAAACACTGCTTTTTCTTACATGCATTTTCAGATTGGTATTAATACACTCTCTTTTCAGCTCTGTTTTGGTCACAACTTCCTCAAGGAAGTTTGCGGTCAGTACAGAGCTAAAGAGTTCTACTCTACGTTCGCTATCTAGCGTTTAAACAATCTGGCTGTTGTTAACTGGGCAAGCATCATACATTTAAATTTTCAATAATTCATTTTCTTAACTAAATATGTACAATTGAAGCCCATACAGTAAAAACAAAGCTTTGAAATGTGCTTAAAACGCTCCATTAAGCTAGCAGGAACTAAAGAGTATTGTAATAGTCATCAATGGAATATTAAGCAAGCTTCTAGATTGTACTGAAGCTAATGGGGATCCAAATAAACAAACAAACCATTTCACATACAACTAGTTACATGACCTTAAAGGCTTTAATGTAAAATAAAAATTACAGCTTTAAAGTAAAAAAAAATTACGGGGAAATTGCTTTAAGAGGTTGCCTCACAGAGTCATGTGAACACTCTGTCAATCAAGAAATAAGCAGACAAAAGAAGACAAGGTAGGAGATAAAAGGTTTTGGCAGAGCCATGATTGAGCGAGCAGGTTAAAAGTCTGTGTTGGAAGCTGGTTAACAATCCCAGCAGGACATCTAAGCTCAAAGTAGAAAAGAATGAAATAGATTAGAGAAAAATCAAAAACCGAGGTGCTGAGAGCCAAAGTGGGATAGAGACATTCAGTCACCTCACATGGGAAGAGACACCGTCAGAAATAAGCTGCACCCAATTAGCCTGAGTTAGAGGTTGCTTTGTAAAAAATTAAATAGTCCATTTCCCTTTTCACCATGACATAAATGACTTTTGAGTGATTTGTATTTGTTCAGCTGAAATTACTCGGTAAGAAACTGGATCTGAAGAAGCCCAGGTGTTCATTTACATGTCCGTTTGCTGCTTCCTGTCTGAACGTCAGCCGCTGGTTGAAAGGTACACAGGCAGGGGTGAATGCTCAGACCATAGATGGTGGATGCTGGATGTGGATCATAATAACATGTTGACCTCTGTCTGCTGCTGCAAACTCCTCTTCCCAGTTGTTCTGTCTCCACTACGCTTCAGTTCCTTCACAGATTTCTCTTCTCCACCCACCTGACTCATTTCTATCTCTCTCCACTACTGCTTCTAACCTCTGACTCCTTCTACCACTCTTAATCCCTTTTTGTTTCAATGATGGATCTCGACTGCATTATTCAATATTCATATTTCCATCTACATAATTCCTCCTCACTCAACTCTGACCTCAGAAAAAAGCTGCCTTTCTTGTGCCTGGTGAATTATTATCCCATCTTCTGTGAGACCTTGCCAATCTATTAATCTAACTTGCCATTTACTGTCTTTTCTCTGCAGCTCTGTTAAAGGTTGGCTGCCTCTCCTCTCACTCTATCTGTCAGTCAGTCTTTGTGTGCAAATCCCACGTCTTTCTCCCCCAGACTGAATTATTCAATTTAGATGCCATTTGTTTCACAGTTGGCAATAGGGACTGCATGCTCTCTCTTTATAAACTGTGCTTTTAATCGCCAACTGCACGCACCCGCTCGCCCATATACACTGTTAATATTCCCCATTTCTATTTCACATTTATTTTCCGTCCTTTCCTCTAAATTAGCAGCATAAACGTGTGAAGAGGGTTTTAGGACCTGTTGTCTCTGGGGACGACTCTCTGTTTCACACATGGAAATCAATTTTGTGGAGATGAGAATTTCACTGAAAGGTGCCATTAGGATTCGCTCTATCGACATGGAAGGGGATGAAATGTGTGCACCCACGACCTGACTCCATTTAAATGGACTCCTCCAAAAGAGAAAACACTGTGCTGACTACAAAAGAAGTTTTCTGGATGACTTTTCTTGTATTGCTTTTACCAGAACATTAAGAGAAGAAAGCAAACAAATTGAAACAAAGGGTTAGGGTTAGGGGTTAGACAGCAGGATATCTGAAGTCTCACTTTCACAGAGAGAACACTTGTCACACAAACTCTGGAAGTAAGACTTTATCTTATTCCCTCTGATATGCATCTAAATTACTAAATACAAATCCATCTCGGTCACACTAAAGCTGATGGGAAATGGGAAAATAAATTACAATAGGGCCTATTAAGAACACTCCAAGTCCAGTACAGCTCCTTATAGTTCCCAACAGGGATTCCTCTGTCCATTTTTTCATTTAACTTCTACAATAATCATTTCTACATTTAGAAGGGTCCTAATCTATAAACAGATTCTACATAAAATTGAGGTGTCGTGGGTTTGGATTTTTCCAATGGAAGTGTTCTTGTTTTGTTTGTCGTACCTTAGAAGACCTAGTAGTACTGACCTATCATGCTACTAATTATTCATCTCTGTAAACATATATCTTCAAACAAGTGCATTTAACAATACTTTCCTAGATTTTAAAAAATTTAAGAAAAAGCCAATCAGAGTTTAGATTTTCCGACCAACTGGCATATGTCAGAAATGATTGATCCGACCTCCATTCAACAAATGAGCATTGTAAAAAATGTTTTTCTTTTTCTCTTGAGGACAGATCTGAAAAAGCTTGGATTTAAATCACAAGAGAATCTGTTTCTTTTACGGGCTCATAGCGCTGAAATAAGGCAGAGTGGAGTCTTTGTCTAACTTACTATTTACAGTTAAACAAAGATTCACCAGAAGCAGATGAACAGGATCTCCTCAGGTGGATGTAATGAACCATGAAATGACGGTGTTCATTGTGTAGACATATCTGGAGGGTGAATTTCACTTTGTCTTTGATCAACACGTGGTGGCTTCTAAAGTTGCTAATTGGACTTTATACAATGCATTGCATAGCCACCACAGAAAACACACAGAAATGACCATAAATTATACAGTTGGCCGTCTTTCCAGAGGCATATATCATTGTGAGACAATAGCCGGTTCTAATACTTCTTGGAACAATTGCAGTTTGAGATTTTGCGGAAAAAAGCTCATTTCAAAATGTCACTGTTTATGCTAAATGGTGAATGTAAATGGTGTTGTAAGTATCTGTTCAAATGTAAATGTTTGTGTTGATACCTGCAAGCAAAAATGATGCTGCTGAACACTTTAAACAGCCTCTCCTCAGACGCTCTATTTAAAAGGTAAATCAATGGCATTGGCTCTTTCTTGTGCCAGTAATGCACTCTGCAACTTAGCTCTGACAAAACATGTATCCGTCTTATCTGATCTCTGATGCCATGGTTTCCAGCTCCTCGAGTAACACCTCTGCTCAAACTGCAGATGGAGGCAATCCGTTACCCGGCAACAAACTTCTCTCCTGGCTTCTGTCATGCAAATCCCCTCCGAAGAAAGAAAGGGCAAAAAGTTAAGGAAGCCAATGCAGCCACTTTGCAGTGTGGTGTGACAGAGACAGAATTCAGTGATGGTGGAGAGACTCGGCTCTAAAGGGCGGTCGGGTTGTATCACTCTCATTTTCAGTCTGTCCTCTCCAGTGTTCCCATCTCTTCTGGAAAGAGGGTCAGAACAGCCAGGAAATGTTATAGCACAAATCGCTTATTGGCTCTCACAGAGACGTGAATCCAAAAGCCACATCTGTAAAGAGAATATAACATTTCAAAAACCAAAATGCATTGTTCTTTCATAAAATGAAATAAAAAGTAGACTGAGGTAATAACATTCAGAAAACTAATAGAACAGAGAAGAAAGAAGGAACAACTAGTCTGGCAAATTAAATCTACGAGAGCGTCTGTGTAGCCAGAGACCCTCACAGGGGCATTTTCTCCTTGGTGGCCTTAGAGCACCCTTCCTCCTAATGGAAGGGAAGCAGAACAGATGGGACACAAATTGCACTTTCATACACCTCAAGGTTCAAGGCAATTTCCCCTCTGCGCCTGTGAAGTTCTCGGATTGCCTCTCCATCCTTTGAGCCTTTCACTCTTCAAAGGGGTTTGGGTTTGTTCAGTGCCCCGACTCATATACACACACACACACACACACCAGCTCTCTCTGTCACACACACACTAAAACAGAGTCTTACACCAACATGTGAACACACACACGCACACACACACACACACACACACACACACACACACACACACACACACACACACGCACACACGCACACACACACACACACACACACACACACAGTAACAGAGAAAAGCGGCTTTCATATGGGTCACTCTATATATTTCCACCACCACAGAGTTATTTAAATAAAGACACAGATACCACAAGACATCAAATAACTTACAATTACTGATCTCATAAAGGACTCATTAATATCTCCTGAGTGCACTCTTCCTTTTTTTTTTATTTCAAATTGCTACATGTTTCAGTAGCTTTCCTAGTTTGTAATGGCTTCAGCATTGTGTGATGTCTGTCAGGTGGCCATCAAAATACTACTGCTGGTTTTAGAAAACAGTGAATGGTCTGATAAGCGACATCTGGGTCAGGTCTGCTTTCTGTCCCCGCAGATTCAGAACCAAACGAGGAGGTAGCGTTCAGTGTCTATGCACCATATATCTGGAACAAGTCCACAGAAACTCTTAGTCAAAACTGTCAGTTTGGTTACATCTGTTAATAGCTGCATTTTATATTAATTAAACGTGCTTAACAAAAGGGATGAAAAATACACAAAGACAGGACAATACATGGAGATGACCAAAGTTACAACAACAATAAAGAGAATAGTTGTTGTCTTAAAATACCTTTTTATATATAACACTGTTTTTGTTTTTACAATCCTATTATGTTCAAGCTTCCGTTTCAGCTGTGACTATATTTACTTCTCTTGGCTTTGCCATAGATGTTTGAATATATCTTAAAGGTCTTAAATGCCCTCTTATAATGTTTTCTTTGTCAGGATGCTTTTCTTGTATGAAGCACTTTGGATGGCCTTGTTGCTGAAATAAACAAATAAACGTGCCTATCAGAGTCCTAGTTTCACTGTCTATAAGAGCAAATAAAGAACTGTAGTTTAAAAAGAGAGCCTACATTTCCTCTCTTTCATGTGCTGCCGGGTGTACAGTGTGCTGTTAAAAGGCCCAGGTGCAGAGGAGGTTATAAAAGACTTCCAGCAGTATTGTTTACTGCTCCATTAACAAACAAACATTAGGGCCCATTTGACTAAATACTGCTGACAGAGAATATGGTGATCAATCACCATGGCAACCATCCCCATTAATTAATATTGCACTGGGAGATTTAGGATGCTTGGATGATGAAGATGGAACGTGCACAGATTTTTTTGTGTTGGGGTTGGGGCGGAGCTTCCGCTGCACCATCTTTCATTTCTGGCCTTTGTCCGACAGCAGCAGAAGTAGCTTTGCTCTGCATACCAACCGAGGGGTTAACCATGTCCCCTAAGCAATTACAGCCAATTGTGGAGCTAGTTAGCAATTAGTGGATTAAATGTAATGAGTCTTCCGTTGCCATGGCTACTCAATTTTTTCAATGATACTTGTCCAAATGCAGAGACCTTTTAAAAAAACAGCAATGGTTTTAACAGATGGAAGGAGATAGGTTCAGTCAATTTAGTGCCATCATCACTTCAGTTTGATATTGAATGTAATTAGTTGTTTTCATTTGTGCCGTAAATTGAAACAATTTACAACAAAAAATTGTAATTAACTTGCAGGTTTAATGTGACCAGTAAAAAAAAGTGAAGCATAAGATGAACCCTCATTGTGGATAAGAGAAACTGGTGTGGGCGGTTTAAAAGCATCAGCACACTCATTCTGAAGGTTCTGTGATTGTTTTTATTGTGTTTTTGAGCATTGTGTATGGTGTACTAAATTAGCTTCAATCAATCTTCAATTTTAAATGTACATATGGTCAGACTCATGCAGGCTTGTGTTTTAACAAGTTGTGTGCACTAAGCTTGTATGTTGTTCGCTCAGCTGTCAACCATAGTTATTAGACTGCTCAGTCATATGCATATTGCACATATAGAGTACCATCTGTGCTTTTGTCCCTTCAGGGCCAGAGCTGACATATTACAGTGAGAAGACTCTTATTGAGTACTATAATGGATTCCAAACTACAGCATTTCATATCCCATGTAATTTGATCGCTATTTAGTCTGGATATCTGATGCCCGTTCCTCTCCCTTTATGAAACCGTCTGTGCAAACGGGGCCAGAATCCAAAAATGATTTATGACAGATTCATGAAGAGAGGCCAAGGGGAGAGAAACAGATTAGGTAGAAATCTGGAGAGATAAAGATGAGACGTCTGTCTGCTGCTGAGGGCAGCGAGACAAGCCCTGTCTGTATCAAGCTCAGGGAAATGTGCTCAGGGCCCTGACAGACAGCATCGAACCATCTCAGAGCTGACACAGACATCATCTTTCTTTTCTTTTCCTAGGGCAAGGATAGAGCTGTGACATTGCCAATTATAGAGTCCTTAGGTGGCCGTCTTGTACTTTATTTAGCTGTTTCTTTGGTTGTATACCATCCTGATGAAGGCTCTTGTCTTCTCTATAAACATGTCAATGTGTTCCCCGCCTGGTGGTGACACAAGAGAATGGGATATCATGCCCAGAAGTGTGTGCAGTTGCACCATGTGATAGCAGCTGGAGAGGAGAGGTCTGATCCTGCCAGCCGAGCACATGAGAAGTGGACAACATGATTTATCCAGTGTGCTCCTCTGCTCAGCTCGTGGCAGCAACAGGAATCAGCAGCAGCCCCTCAAAGTGTTCAGATAGCATATAGATCTCCCTGCTGAAAAAGCAAACAGCCACTGCCTGGCATTCAAAAACCCTTATCTTACAGGGACTGTCTGTTCAAGTCATATCACCATTACATCACCAAAAGCTCAGGGTCGGGTGGACTTTGACATTCGATCACACTGAAAGTGTTGATGTTTTCTCACTGTGTAAACCAGCGTTTGTGCTGACAAATCAACAGGAAAAAAAGCGGGCTGATCCAGCCCATTTCTCCAGTTTCCAGCTTCAATCTCCTTTTCATTTGTCCCCTCCTCTCAGGTATGATGACCGTCAGCCATAATGCTGGTCAGCGTGAGCCCGGCTGCAGCCAAGCTGAGTGCTGGAAGGCCTGTGCGATTACCCTGGGCCCCCTGCTGAGAGCGCTGCAGTGGTGGAGGGACTGAGAGAGAGAGTGGTGAGCTTTTAATACCATGCACAATAGGGCACCTCAACCCCAGACAGGCACCATATTTACACTGAGCTGAGGCTCTCCCTGAGCCTTATGACAGAGCAGGCGGAATGATCACCCCTTGCCTCATAGCAAGGGATCCATAATTCATGAGGAGAGGTGGATGGGGTGCAAACAGGGCATGCTTATAGAAGGGGGGGCACCGCCTGAGGAGTGTGTCCTGAGCCCTGTGTGTCTAAGTAATTAAATGGGATTAGGTATGCGCTGAACCCATTTTCAGAGAGATTGGCTGGCAATGCCATTATTATTGGAAAGGATCAGAGGGGCTTATAGGCATTGGGGAGAAAGGTAACTGAAGAGAGAGGTTTGAGGAGATTTATTAAAAGAAAAAAAATACTCTTTCAAATGTGGGTGGTAGGTTGAAGACAATCATCTTTTATGTCTCTCTTCCCTCTTTAAAGGAGAGAGGTGAGAGAGACTCTGTCCCGCTGTAAAGCTTCCTGTGGAGTTGTGGAGAGAGACACTCAAATGTCAAAGGAACCGGGGCTAACTATGTCCACAGACTCTGCACCTCGGCTCTGCCCAAAACATCCGTTCCTAATTTGTGTGACAATGCCAGTGCGGATGGCACCTGATTTGCAAGAGGGTGCCTGGAGCAAAACCCATTTGAATAAGCACACATCCGAGTTATCAGGGATCAGGAGTAAGAGCTCACAGGCAGACAGGGCTCTACCTCTTTTCTCAGCAGCTCAACAACTCGACATGCTCGGCTAACAATGTGTCTGAGTGCACCTGGACTGTAATCCTAACAATGCAGCCAACAAAAAGGCCCATAAACAATCATGTATTGTAGCCCAAACATCTTACTCCTATCTGAATGGATGGTAAATCCCAGCTAGTGTGCCCAACCCAAGGATGATTTCCTGTTCCCAGAAAAGCTGAAGCAACTTCTTGTTTGTGCCTCCTTTTTCGCTCACAGAGAGAACCTTTTGGCGACAGCAACCCTGGGAGAGATGCAGAAAGCACGTCCCCTGGGGAGAAAAGCTGCCTCAGGCTTCAGAAAGCCTATTTACAACAAGCTGTGCTTGTTACTTTCATCAAAATAGAGCACTGAGCTTTCTCCTGCCTTGTTTTTTGTGCTTTTGGCAGGAGGTTGTTATTGTAAAGCACTGACTCCATTGTGCTCAGTGGTGCGGTGAAAGTCTAGCTGTCCACGACCACGGAGAACGTAACATGGGAGACAGACCCCGGACGGTTTTGTAGAATTTGAAGGAGTGTCTTTGGGAGGAGTAGAGAAACCTGCTCTGTCACCGAATTTTCCCAACCTTTGATCCTCAGCTGCACTCCATCAAGTTCAATTAGACGATCGTTGGTCTCTGGCGGGCACGTTTGTCATAATCTATTGGGTATGGTGCATTCCAGATGTTGAAGGAGAGGACAGAAAATCAATAAACTGTATTGGTCTGCCAAGCGCAGAGGGAGGTCTCCTTACCCTGAATTGCCTAGCTCAGGCTCGACTCTCCTCCATCAACTCTCCTTTTTTGCTGCAGTTTGGGCCCTTAAATTGAATTTCATCAAAAGGTCTAAACAAAAAAAAAGGAAGGATATATAGCATAAGGCTTTTGTATTCCACAGGCTCTCCATTTGCCCTCCAGACAAACATGCAATCAAAAATAGTTAATGTTCAGGAAGAGCTGCTGTTTGCTTTTGATTTTATAAAAAGCAAACACCATCTGAGTTATCGCTCCAGCAGTCTTTACTCACCAGTAGAGGATAGACCCTCACTTTTGTTTGCCAGCACCAAACACAGATACACATAGCATGGGGTGGAAAAAAAACAATCTAAAATATTTTAGACAAAAGTGTTGATCGGACAGGTCTTTTGATGTTGTACAATTGTTGTTTGTTCTCATCAACCCTGAGGCTCAGGGACAAGGAGGAACTAATGGAGGAATCAAGGTCAATGACTCCTCAGCAATCGCTCCATCTGTAGGGTATTATAATTGTATTACCTGCCCACATCAATGGCGATTGCTGTTTTCTTTTTGACTCTATTTCCATAGTAACCAGTGATTCATTGTTTGTAAGGGGCCAATCCTTCTTGGACAATTGCCTCTTGATGGTGCAATATCAGTGGCACTCTTCAGCTGTCGAAGAACTCTGTTTACGTGTGTGGGAGTGTGTGTGTGTATGTTTGTGTTAGGAGGAAGAGGCTTAAGGCAATACATGCTGTCTAATGTTCCTGAGAGGTAATAATCATTGGAACAGTATGGCATTCTCCTAAATGGAAGAGATTTTCAAATACATGACTGACTGTGTAGCTGATTGTGTTATTGTCACTGTCACTGACAACCACTGCCTCACTCCACATCATTTCCTCCCATCTTTCCCTCTTTTACCTCAAGTATGTAGAACAAAAGAGAAAAGAAATATCACCCATAGGAGGTGGTCCACCTACAAAATCTATAAAGTCCTCCATCAAAATCAGCTCCCTCTCTTTATGAGGACATTAATCTGCTGCTGCACTGCTCTGCTCTTCAAAGCACCTTGACAGTGTGATTGTCCTTTTTTTTCTCTTCATGTGGCTGCTGTTTCTTGTGTGCTTTGTTATACAAAATCTCGAAAGTTTATCAAGCGGAGGGGGAGGCTGTAAGAAAGAGACAGCGCCTCGGAGAGAAATAAAGGATGGAGATGAAGAGAGGACAGAGATAGATAGAGAGGAAGACAGGAGGGAGGAAAGAGCAGCGCTTGTGAGTAACAGCCCTGCCAAAATAAATCCTCCACGGGAAAAACAAAACATCCTGTGAAATAAAACTCTAGCATCCCCTTCCAAAAATGCTGCAACCTTCATCTATTACTCTTGAGTGTCGGATGAATGTCTGGAAGAGATGGAGAAGTTGTCCTTGCAGTTGTGCTTTCTCTGCCTAAACTCTGCATGTGCCCACTCCACCACTAAAACACTACACACAGCATACACCTGCACACTGACACTGGGTCAGGCAAGTGAGAGTATCTAGAATGGATCATATACTGATTTAATTGGCTGCCTGTAGGTGGGAATGAGTGATATCTGTCAAAAGGGAGACAAAGTTAAAGATCCATCACTCCCGCCGGATATTATCATCTTCTCATTGGTCATGATGAATGCAGCTCACGCAAGCTCCCCATCCACTATTAGAATCAAATTCATTTCTGGCCGAGCGCAGCGGCCCCAGTAAAGTCTTCCACAAAGATTATTTAACACACACGAAGAAAGCGCTGCTCTGATCTTTAGCTCTTGCCAGTGTGGAGAGCCTTTCCCTGAACATGAGCAAAGTTGAGGCAATGCTCTGTTTAGTAAATAAATGAGGTTTCTTAATGGGACCCCACTCCCTAATCAAAGCCTTGGCTGCAGCTCTGGGACTTCTGAGTTAACAGGTAGGGTCTGATGTATGGCAGTTTTTAGGTGGGATTGCCAAATTTAGGCCCCTCTGCCCGCGTTAAGAGCAGTGGGGATCTTCAAAAGGGGTCTGAGGTACAAATGATGTGATGTCAGTGGAGAGAAGGCAAATAAAAATGCGAGCAGAATAATCTTCACTAAGGAGGCTCCACTCCAGTCGTTTCATTTAACAGCCTGTCCTTTTTTTTTTAAGATTCACTTCGTAATCACAGATGAGAGATGCGCACATCAAACAAGACGAGCGACTTTGGTCTACACAGCTGCCTTATAAAAAGCAAACAAGCTATAAATAAAAGAGAATTTTATAGAGGGGCGTCTGTCGGGCGTGTGGGGTTGAAAAGGGGAGAGAGAAGTAGAAAGGAAGGGAAGAGAAAGAGGGGATCTGCAAGACATCAGAGACTGCAGTGCATGACATTACCTATCAGGAATACAATGTGATGCTGTTTAAATGTGACGGTAGGAACAGGTTGGCTGAGGGTGGGGGTGGTGTCACAGCTCGTAATGAGATCCTTTGATGTGGCAGATAAGGGGGGAACTGAATAAGGGAGAGGGCCCTCTGGGGAGGAGAGGTGAGAGGACACCCGGCCACATCCACCACAGTAAAGGAGAGGGAAATGGAGAAAAGTGTGGGTGGAGGCAGGAAGCAGCACCCAGACAGGACATGTAGGACTTTCTATAGAGACAATATACCATTTGGTAAGCTGCGCCCTTTGTAGTTGTTTACGCATGTCAAGCTTTCTGTTGTTGTCTGTGAGTATGATTACAGTGACAAATTCACCAAAAGCCTATATTTTTCATGATATCAATTGATTGGATTTACACAGGGGCAGACCAAAGCAGGCTTCTTATTTCGAAAGCTAACCAACAACAATTCACTTTTTGAGTTAATTGAAAACGACTCTCTGCTGTTGCTGGCTGGATTTTTGTTAGATGTATTTCAGAAAGACTCGATTTAAAACGAGAACCCCATTAAGTATGAACATGATAGCTACAAACAGCTTATATCATGGTAAAACACTGAAGCTAATGTTCTATGCCCTGGGCAAAAAGTCAGTTATCTTGAGCTGACTAAGAAGACATGGAAATAAAATAACTCCACTGCTGAGCTAGTCGGTCCCCTCATATAACTGTGACGCAATATGAAAGACAATCCTTTTATTTCTCTCCCATAACTCTTCTGTTTAACTAGCCATACATCTCTATATGAGAAAAGGCTATACAAAGTTTTTCAGGAGTTTTCTTCAAGCTTGAAAGCCCTATTAGACTCTCGATCTGAATATGTGACGCCTAGCTGAATTTTTTACTCAGACTTTATCCAGAGTTTCTCCTGCCAGCCCCCTAGTATTTCTTCAGCAGAAAGTCTAGTGAGCTGATGTGTGAACGCAGAAGGATATAATCCAGAGAATTCACATCGAGTGAGTCGGAGGGGGTGGTGAAGTTTATATCCTGTGACTGGTGGACGGTATGCACGCGGCCGCTACAATCTCTGTGAACTAAGCTGAACTGCTGCATTATGTTTTCTGTTCTCCAGTATGTTCGTCTCTACTCTCTATAAAGGCAAATATTCTTATTACAGCGCCGTATAGCGGACTCTGTTGCTTCATCAACCACTTCTGCATCATTCTTTTTACATGTCTTGCCTCAGGAGACCCCCCCCCCCCCTCCCGTCCAACAGGGACATAGGGGCTTATTTGAACAGCCACGTCAGGAGACTTTCAGGAGCAGCACTCCTGAAATATATGAGAATGTCTTTAGATTACCTCCCATTAAAACTTTAAGAACCCAGTCCTTAAAAATAACAACACTTGACTACTGCTAGGCCTTTTAAGCTAGTTAGCCTGACATGCTTATGTATGCAACTACTGTTAGGACAGACCTTTACACTGTAAAATATTTTCCTGCAACTTCTGCTTTAAAAAAGGACACCAACTTCCAAAGTATTTTTTTTTTCTTTATGTACTTGCTTCAAAATGTAAAATCAAAAGCTTGAACAAACTGCTGGGCCTTGGTTTCTAGATTGGACAATCCCCGCTCCGAGGTCTGTCAATTATCTTTTATTCGCTGACTGTCAGTAAGAAACACATCCTGTAGCACACATTATGCTATGCTCTGGTGTGTTTGTGTTCAGCATGCAGAATATACACACACATACACACACTTCCCTGACCTTAAGAGCACTACACTCACTCCAGGTGTCTCAGTGGAGTCTGGCTGGGTCGCTCTGCCATTAACACAAATCTCCACCTGCTGTCTCGGTGCAGCCTCGGCTTGCTTTATGTCTTTGACAGAAATCAACCATCACATGCCATCATCAGCTTACTATTTGTTTGAGCACAGCAGACCCACTGTGCACACCAAGTCACATATACAAACAGAAGCCTGAAAACAAAACGCGGGCCCCTGCTTGATGTTTTTTGATGGCAAAGAAAGTGCAGAGATGGAGAGGAATCATTTGACAGAAAGAAAGAATGTGACGGTGTGTATTGAGAAGCCTTGTACTTTTGACACCTGCGAGTGAGCAGTGTTATTGAAGCTCGCTTTGAAGGCAAGGGCAGAACAATAATCAAGGCCTGTTTCTGAAAACACAGAGGAATCTAGGCTCAAGGTGTTCTTTTGGATTTAAAAGCAAATTGGTTTTATTAGCAATGTCACCTCACACGATCCTGCATACCAAGAGGCATAGGTGGTCTTTGATTTCTGGATGTGCACAAACAGAAGCTGCTTTCATCTTTGCAAAGTTTATTTTCCTCAACTGTTCCACTGTTGTATGTCTGATTATTTTAAGATGTGATATCTTAAGCTGATCAAGGCTCCTTTTCTTTTTATCTCACCATCAGACCAGATGTGGGGTTATCATGAAGCTGGGTGACCAACAGAGATTGTAGTGCAGACAAAGCTGAAATATAATTTTGTTACGCCCCACCATAAGGCATTCACACATTAACCCAATACAATACTTAAAACACCTTAACAAGGCAAAACAATGGGATTTATTACAATATGACACACCAAATGAGAAACAACAGACACAAGAGGCACAGCAGTCCCAACTCCAAATCCCAACTCCAAATCCCAACTCCAAATGCCTCCTTCAAATGCCTCCTTAAAATGCCTCCTAAAAATGCCTCCTTTCAGCAGCCAGCACTGGCCTTTTAAGCTCTGAGGCCAGGTCTGCCTCGTTGTTCAATTAGTGGCTTCACCTGGGCTGGAGAACAGAAAGGCAGAAGGGACAAACAGTACAGAGAACATACAGCCATAACAATTATCAATCATCATCTACCTCCAAATAATCACACGCAATCTTATCCCATTGTTCAATACAGACCATCTAGAATCGACCAAACAAAGGATAATAACCTCATGAGCTGTTGGTTTGTAATGCATCAAATCAAGACATTTCTCAAGAAGATTGAAAATAACACAAAGTGAAATAAGATGAAAGGGCAAGATGGGAAAGTCAAACCCCTACTTGTGTGGTGAGACAATAGTAGAATATTTACAGTCAACGTCTGGGAGAAGGAGTTGTGTTTCACCTGGAGACCCATAAGCTTTGCAGGATCATCAAAGCAACAACTGCCACAACCTGGCGTGTGTGGGCCCGTGTGTCACACCTCATTTCCCCCGAGTCTCCATGTCTGTTGGCAGGCAAATGACTGGGGGCAAACATTCGCATTTACACACCAGAGGTTACGTGCGGTTCCTTTATTTCACATCAGGAGCGCTCCATATGGAAATCTAACATTCACATACTGGTTGTAAAATTCTCAGCTTTGATTTAAAAACCATGTTGGTGATATCATTACAATATATATGGGTCCTTCTATTACTATCCATTTGTAACCACACTTAATCAGCTAGGTAGGACTATCAAATATATAACCAGACTACAAAGTGATGTATATTTCTAGATATAAATGAATTATAGTACAATTAATCTGATTGTCATGTGTCAGGCTGCAATAGCTTGTTCATTTATCCGGGCACATTTGAAGATAGGTGTCAAAGGTTGGCCCATTTTAAAGGCTTGTTCAAAAGCGTCCTTCTTTCCCCAACAAGTGGTGGATCCATCTGGTCCATCCTTCATGACCCAACATATCCAGAGATTCATTGCACATCCATTAAAACGAGCTAGCAGACTTTCAAGCAGCTTAGTAATACGCTTTTAAATTTAAGTTATTGGTTTTAACCTGAATGATTAGATAACAATACGAATGCTAAGAAATGAAAGGGGCTCTGAAACTTCAAATTACCTTAAAAATAATAGTTAAGTTTCGTGACGTCAGTTTTGTAAGCTAGTTCTGGACTTGCTTCATTTGAAACTCTTACTTTTGTCCCATGGATGTCTTCCTCTAAATGTTTCTTCTATCCTTTAAGCCTTCCAAATTAACTGTAAGCCTTGTGCCATCTTCTTTTTGTAACATAATTATACATTCTGCACCATTCTGCGTCATTAAATCTGCTTTTCAGCTCTCTCTTCTAAGTTTACGTCTTTGTTGACACCGAGCATGACTGCACAAACAGGTCAGCCCTGCACCGAGTCTGCAATTCATGTAGAGACTGATTTGGTCTTCTCATCTTACACTTTTTCTCATCTTATACACGGTTTCCAACAAAATGCGACTTCATAAAGCAACCTAAAAATAAAACTATTTTTATTATAAAGAGTATTATTGGGCTTTTAAGTATAAAATAAATCTTCAAAGGTATTTCTGAAATGAATTGCCATTATGATTAAATGTTAACTCTCTAAGGGTGCATTCACACGTAAGACGTTTGGTCCATTTGAAACGAACTCTGGTGCACTTTGTCAGATAGTTCGTTTGGTTTGGGGTGGTGTGAATGCTCAAACGAATTCTGGTGCGGACCAAAGAACCGAACTCAGGTCCGCTTTAAAATGGGGTTCTTGGTTCGCTTTCAAGTGCACCAGAGTTCGGTTCATGGTAGGTGAGCATTCCGAACTTACCAAGGGAAGTGAACCAAAATGCAGTGCATTGTGGTTTGAATTTAGTCATCTGTAAACGATGTCCATATGTTTGCCAAGCATGGCTAACGTTAGCATGGCTAACAACACCAGTCTTCAGTACTCCTTACAGGTTAAGGTGCTAATGCCTGTGTGGTTACACATTGCTCCTGTCAGTATGCCAGTTTAACCTGACACAGCCTACATATAACTTTATCTCCATTTTATAGATCAAAATACTTTGGGCTGCCATTCTTCCACTGTCCTGTTGTTTACTTTAAGGTCATAGTGCAGCATTAGGCCGGATGGCAGGAGCCACTGTCCCACAGCTCCAACTTGTGACGATTCATGGTACACAACATTTGACAGGCTTTGGTGCTCTGACAAAAAAACAAATGAAAAATTTCACCCCTGAATCGCACCAAGTCCACTGAACTTTATATGTGAAAGCGACCTAAGCTCCTCTTAAGAGCGCAGAACTTTTACTTCCAGTTTTTATGTCAATATTTTGTTGCTCATTCTAGTACCTCTCATGTTTGGCTGTAAACACAAGTGAAACCTACAGCAGGAGTCACAGGGTCACAGCAGGGGAGAGCTCCAGCTGTGAAGCTTTGGTGTAAGTTTCATTTCCTGCCCTCCATCCTAACAGCAGGAGAGACTTTATAAATCTTCCCTTCAACAGAAAGTCTCCTCTCAGGCCCCGGTTTCTACCAGGCCTGCCCTGACATCCCCTGCATGCTGCAGCTGTGACCTCAGAGCTCTCTGTGCACCACATGGTGGGAGGAGGTTACACAGAGAGGAGAGCAGGGCATGCCGGGTTGGTGGATGCAATAATATAAGTTATCTACGTACATACACTACTGATACTCTCACTTTCTACAGTTTTTAAGAATGCCATTTGTATGATTAACTAAAGTGAGTATAACAAATTACATTTTTCAATTTAAACCTGTCTTCATAGTAGACATCATGTTCAATGTGTGTGCATAGGCCAGTTTTTGAAGTGTTAAGAGAAGCAATCCCCATAACTAACTATGTTTATATAACCTTAAAACAAAGGAATGCTTAATAAACATATCAAATAATGGAAATAGTTATTAGAAATCAATCTCTTGCAACATTTTCAAGCCATTTGTTAACAGTTCAGTCAGCCACCAGCAGAAACCTGTCAGTTAGTCATTTTGTCAGTGTCTCAAGAATTGATGGCCTCTGCTGCTAGATTTACTGAGCTGAGGTAAAAATGAACTCCTCTTATTCCTGTTGATCACCAGAGGCGGAACACACTCATCTTGGGGTCACAACCTATGAATTCTTAAGGTTCATACATGACAGGGCACAAAGAAAATAGATAATTCATCTAAAGGATTGTTTTAATGTTTTGCATGGAGAACAAAGGGCGCTGTAAATCATTACTAATCAGACACCAGAAAGCAAATTAAATCGGCGTAGGAATCAATGGTCTTGGATCAATAGGTGTAAAGGACAGCTGATTTGGCTCCAGAAAGCTGTGGAATTCCAGAGGCCATGCAGCCCGCCCTCGGATATGTTTCCACTATATAGCCACAGCTGTCAGAGCTCATTCCCGTCAAGATGGACCACCGTTTCTGAAGGTAGCTCAGCTGGGCTTAACTAAAACAAAACCTTTGAGGGCAGAGCAATATAGGGCTGAGAGCAGTCTGATGGAATCTGACTGGATAGACAGAAGATCAAGGTGAGATTCCCCTCTGTCTGTCCGTGCCTCCCTCTCTCATCTGCTCTTCTTCAGGAAGTCGATAGATCCACAGTTTGCAGATGTGCAACAGATGGCTTCAAGTTCACTGACGGCTCATTTCCACATTTTTAAGGTCGCAGACAATGGCTTCACAAACAGCAAGTACAAACATATATCAGCATGAATGACCCCATAATGACAGCAAAGCCTAATTTAGACAGATTGGTATGATATTTTGGCCACACCAAAGATTACATTATGATTAAATGAATGAGTCATCACTCCGCTCATCCAGCCATCCATCCTCCCATCTGTTTTGGATTTTAAATTATAAGCTATGCTAGCAGTGTGGCTCCATAGATGGCACAATAATTCTTTCAGTTTATTGGTCAGTCAACATTTTTTCATCTCCACAATCCACAGGTCAGTATTCAATTGTCCAAATGATCTTTTTCTTTTACAAATCTAACGACATTCCCAGCTCTACTTTGTGTTTGGTTCTGATGCTAATGTTAGCATGCTATCAACCAAAACTAAGACGGTAACAAGCATTAACTCTAAACATCAGCGTGTTAGCGTTTATTGTCAATATGAGCATTTACTGCTGGTATTAGCATTTAGCGCTGCTGTGTTATGCTAGTAGAGCAGCTAACATGGCCACTAACTCTTCCTCTTGTCATGAACAGCTTTTTATAGAAAATATATAATAGCCAGACGTAATTTCACTAACTTTCACATTTCTGTAATGTAAATAATTATAATTATAAATGGTTATTTACTTTATATAGAGTGCACATAATCACAAGTAATGACATATTATCTTTTGTGTTGGGTCTTTTGAACATAAATAAGAATAAAATAAAGAAAAATATTCTCTACTATACAGTCCATAAAAAGTTTGACGTGAATAAAGTCTTAAATTGCATGAAGGGAACCAAATTGACAATAATCACCCTACTTTATCCAGGACCTAAAGGTAGGGTTGGTCATTTTATCCAGCATACACACTATTTAGTATACTGTATATAAAACAGGATGTTACGTTTTAAATCATTCCAACTTTGACCACATGCATATTTGCCCCTCATTCACATCTCAGACGGAGCCGTCCTCTCTGTAGCTTCATGAGAAATATAGTTGTGAATTCCACCAATGTTTCACCTTGTTAGGAGCTTACAATTATAGCACAGACCCCTGAGGCAAACCTAATCTCAAAGTGAAGGGAAATCTTCTATCATATCAAGCGAAATTACTGTGAGCTTTTCTCAGCCTTTTCCGATAAGATACCGATCAGCCAAATAGATTGGCTTTTCCATTATCTGCTGGGAGATCTTGGAAGGCATTGGGTAGATAATTTGCTAATGTTTCCTGTGACCTCCCCAGATTTAAATTATGTCTTTGGCTACATGTCAACTCAATCCTTCTGTTTACCAGGGAGCAAGCACTCAAAGAGCCATTAATATTCACTGCAACAGAACTGTCTTTTCACATATTTCTCTGCAGCATTTACAGACTCAAAGGAGAGTGGTCTCCATGCTACTTGAAGGGTATGGATTGAGCTGGCTGAGTGCTTAACAGACCTTGTGGGTGTTTCGGCAAAGAATTGATAGAGCCAGAGAAAAAAGAAGAATCAGGAAGAGTAAAACACAGGGACAGGGGAGTACTAATATAATTTAGAAAGTGGATAATCACTTCTAGCTGCCTCTGATGTTGCAGAAAACTACCCAATCCATATTTCAGTGGAAAGCAGAAACCCACTCTCAAAATCTGCATTTTGAAGTAAGGTTAAATTATGCTAGGTTTAATTAACAAAGTATAATGAGCTGCTTTGATGTAGGAATTTAGAGGAATGAACGTGCTGAAATAATTAAATCATAGAGTTGTCATTTCTCATTAAAGCAGTTGCTTAATTCTGTTCATTTTTTATCATAAACAGCACTGCATAAAGAAAAGAGGTTAGCTGCTTCAGTGTTGCTCACAAACAATTTAATTTTCATTCAGATATTCAAATGTACAAATTCAAACACAGGGTTTATCTGTTTTGTTATGTTCATTTGCTGCACTCAATAAGTAATGCTGTCAGTCTTATTTACACCACCGTGGATATGTTAAATCAGATCAGTCACTTGTGTTATGAGAGCAGTAGCCTGTTATTTTTGTGAATTGCAAATAGTGTTGCCGTGGCTTTAGTCCAACAGGGAACAAATGTCCTACCCTGAGTGAAGCATTTTCTCTGCTTCTGTACCGACACAAACTCTACCTCTAAACAAATCAAACTTGATTAAAACAAGAACGTCCCCCACGGGAACATCAGCAAGTCAGTCTGATCCTTCAAAGAGGACTTGAATTCCCATCGACCCGAGAAAGAAAAGTAAAGCAAGTTTAGTACACTGAGCACATACTGTGCTGCATTGTTAACAAACAAACTTATCAAAATGGCCATATAATAACTGAATGACAGCTCACATTCAGCTGACTTGTACAACACAGTGAGAAAAAGGACTGTACCCGAAGAGAAATGCGGGCAGCTGCCATTTCATCCTGCAATCATACATTTCAAAACCATGCTCAAATTTTCATTTAGCCCAGCGCCGCCCCCTCCTTCTAGACTTATTAAATCAGCTGGAAGCAGTGTGGCTCTGTCACACACAGTATTAGAACGCCATCCCCCCTCCTATTACCAGGTGCAGCCCTGTGATTTAAAGCTTTGATTCTGTTCAAATGACAACAAAGGTGAGCCCAGAGCTGACGCTCCTAATTCATCATTCCCCGCTTGATAAGAGCGGGATTAATGCTTTTAATGCGACGGTCGCAGGCAATCATCCATTTTAAAGCCGGCTCCCTGGAGGATGCAGCTAAAAGGGGAAAACACCTGAAACAAAGGGTGGGGAGAGGACACATTACAGGGATACTCTGAGCTCCATAAGGCCTCTTAATGGAGGCTGAGATGGTTTCAGGCCTCCTCCTTGCTACCAAAAGCCTGCCCTGTGGCCTTGGCCTGCCTCCCAGGAGCAGATGGTAGCAGCACCCGGGGTAAAGTTTGACCTAAATGCTGAAATGCAAAATTCAAAAAGCACCAGAATTGGCCTCCTCAAAATCCACCCTCATATCCTCGTCCCCTGCCAGGACCACCGCAGGGGTCAGGGCTTTGAGACTGTGTCCTTTGACCATTTGGGATCTGTGTGCAAAATACCACTGTATAAGGACATATTTTTAGCTTTAATAGCTAATTTTGTATTCACTGCACGCTTAATTTAACATCTGCTGACTCCCCCACTCTTTAACCCCTAACTTGTGCGAATGCATGGGCGTTGGAATGAAAATGATCCATAATCCACATGACTCGGGTACAGTGAGCTCTATCACAGCTGTTCATATCTCTTTTTTTTAATATGCTCTGAATGTTCTCTGAATCAAACCTCTCATGATGAGAATTCAACTGTTGAGCCTGAGAGAAACAGACAGGTGAAACATTGTCTCTTACCTGTAACCCCCTCCTTACACTTTTGAACCAAACTGCTGTTAAAAGGTAAGTCTGGCTGAATCTCTCATTCATATACAAACAGAAGATGACTATAGGGAACAAAAATGTCTGTGCAATAATATGTGCGTCCTCCTCTTAAGTTTCAATTCCGGTCTGGATTGGTTAGTTTTTGTTTTGACCAGAAAAGGCGGTTTTAAGGCACCCTCACACGGCCACTCGGTTTGCCAGGCAAATAAGGAACTTACAGTTGGTACAACGATAGGACTGTTTCAGATATTCTACCCGACATAAAAAGCCTCTGCATTTATCTAATTAGCTCCATGACTGGAAGAGTGATAAAACTAGGATAAATATTGGAGATGCTTTTGAAAAATGGAGAGAGTTAAGAAGGCAGAAAGGTTTCAATTATGAATTTGGACTGCACCAATTTTAAAGGCTTTGTGTCAGAGTTACATATTGCTCCTTTAGAGATAGTTTTACACAAACTGAGGAAAAGTTTGTAAGGGACCGGTCTTCCTGTCTTTGTTTTATTTAACCCTTTACATTGAGCCTCAAGAATGATAATCATGTCAGATGGTGCAGAAGTGGGACAGAATTAGATGTGTGATAAGGATAAACCAAAAAAAGAAATCCACATGCTCATTTTTGACAGAGCTCATGTGCTTAAGACAATTTCTTTTGACACAAGTTCACTCAATACGATATAATGAGTATCATAAAGAAAATGTGTTGTTTTGTGGTTTATTATTTTCACTTTAAAAAAAAATGTGTTTGTGTTTGGTATACTCAGCATTTGATCCAGATAAATATGTAATGTAAGGATTTCTTCTCTGAGACAAACTAGATGCAAAAAAAACTAAGGCTGAATACATTTGAATAATGTATTGAATACATTTGGATTCAAAACTCTTTGTTGGGACTAACACTTTATATTGACCTCATTTTAAAGGGGGGAATATGTAACTCTAACACGTAGCGTTTAAAGTAATAATAGTAGTAGTAGGGTAATGCAGACCAAATTAAAAACATTGAGAGCCCCAAAAAGGATAAACGGGGACCCACGAATCCAGGAAACCGTTACATTCCCTCATTGATTCGAGCCAGGCCAAAAATCACATCACATCATAACACAGAAATGAACAAAATCTCCTGAAATAAATAAATTTCCCAATATTATATTCATACAGCGTCCGTTAAACAGGCATGTGTCTGATGAGTGTCATGTTTAAAGGAAGACTCACAGCTGTTGTGAACCTCAGAGAGCCGGCAGGAGAGCTCAGGTGTCCTGTTGAAACCATAGCTGAGTGTTTATAAGTCATGCATTTGTGATTCATCCTTTTCATTCAATGCTGCATGAACGATGCACTTTGTTGAGCCAAATGACATTTTTCAGGTTACAAGCAGTGGCATTTAGGGTTGCCAGATTATCTTAAAGGAAGAAAAGAGGAGTCAGACTATGACGATGAGTCACATACATTCATAGTTTGTGTGCAATTGGCCTGTGAGAAAACAGTGACCTTAGATAACTATGAAAAATAACGCTCATTTTCCATCCTACCTTAGTTGTACTTGTAAGGCCCAAAGTCACTTCTGAATCGTGATCAAAAACATACATTTAATGAGAATAGAACACATTAAAGAAGCCTGTGATCACTTTATTGACATTTACTGAGACTATTTTTAAATCATACCTAGCTTACCTAGTAAGTCCAAACACTTTAAAGAGGCAGCTTGTTGGTGTGTGTTTGAATATTAAGCATCAAGTCGAGGAACAACCTACATAATGACTGTGCTCCTAATCTGGGCTTTAGGCCAGAGTAAGGTGCTGCAGGCCGGAACTCTATGAGCTGTGATGTTTCATTATTATCCCCCTTTAGCTACATCGACTACACAGTAGGCTGCTTTAATTACTCTCCATCAGTAGGGGAGTCAAAGCCACTTCAGAGACACACTCTAATCCCCCCCTCCCTTCTGTTTCTCTGCAGGGCACTCATTGTCTCCTAAATATCATTTCCCTGAGCTCTATGCACACTATTGGATTAAAATGTGGAAGTTTTGCTGAAGGGGGTTGAGGGAGTGGGGATGGAGGGGGGTAAGGTTGGCATTTGCGTATTTGAGCTTAGCCCCAGGACCAGGCTGTCTCTGGTAACAGCATTTTAGTTGCATCTGCTCTGCAGCCCACAGAGGAGATGCTGAATTTACATTGCTATTCCTAATTTAGCCCCACAGACACAGATTATGGCCTTTTGTGCACAAACAATCTTCATTATTATTAAGCTCTTTACATTTAACCTCAATGCTACTGCAGTGCTGTTTCAATTTTGGGCAACAATGCATACTGTCATTCCCCTAGTCTCACAAGTCTGACTATACAAATACTTTATTTATCCTATATATGTATTTATATAAACATAATCATGAACTGTATATGATACATTTGGTGTTAAAGGTGCTATGAGGCAGCACGGTGGCATTAAAGGTCACAACAGAAAAGCATGTTCTTTTTAAAAAGAAAAGCCATTATTTATTTTATTAAGTTAAAACTTGAATATATCATATCATATTCAGCCACTTTAAAACCACAGGAGGCTTCTTGTGTGTTATATTCAAAACAATACACTTCGGGCTGATAAATACTTGAATTTCATATCAAACTATCAAATTGTAAATATTCAACATGGTAGATTCAAATAAGAGATTCCTTCTTTTATATTAAAGTTAAGCATTGTCTTTTTTTAAACACAAAATCAATATAGAAAATTTAGACAAATGTAGGTGTAGGTATTTCCAAACAGAGCACAAGGAATCATAGAAATAAAAATAAAAAATGGTGTGAAGGGACGCTGGTGGCGCAGTGGTTGGAGCGTGCGCCCCATGTATGGAGCTGTAGTCCTCCGGGCGGGCAGCCCAGGATCGAATCTGACCTGTGGCTTCTTTCCTGCATGTCATTCCCCACTCTCTCTATACCCAATTTCTGACTCTATCCACTGTCATATCTCTTCAATAAAGGCACAAAACACCCCCCAAAAAAAATAAATTAAAAATGGTGTGTACATTACAATATGTAATGTTCTTGAGCAGAACATCTATGGGTAATTCATTGCTCAGAGTCAGGCCATGGTGCTTTATCAACTTTTGTTAAATGGTGCGATGACAACATCATCAATTCTTTATGTCATGAAAATCTAGGAACTGATAATATATTTCAGGAACTGTTGTAACCCTCAAGCTGGCACTATCCACAGAGAAAATGTTCAAATAGTTGACTCATATAAATACCTTGGAACAATGTTCGATTCTGAACTAAAGTTTTCTGAAAATGAATCAATAATTAAAAGTGGTCAACAGAGAATTAATTTGATTTCATGTAGATTTTCTCATTCTTTCATCGACATCTTTTACCTGTTGGTTTAACGGGTTGTCGGTGAAGGACAAGAACAGTTTGAACCACAATGTAAAAGTCTCCTCAATGATCACTGGATCATTGTCCAGCTGAAAGACTTGAGCTCCATGTGGACGGAGCGTGTGGTGCAGAAAGCAAAAGGAATCATAAATCAACATGGGCACATTCTCTCATCTGTCTTTTCTTTAATGCCCTCTGGATGGCGCTATCTTGCCCCTCCAAGTAGAACCAACAGATACTCCAACTCTTTTATCCCTTTAGCTTTCATGCTGTTTGAATGCTGAACATTTTAAATTGATTTACTGTATGGACTGTACGCTGTGAATGATTAGCAAGCTAACCTGTAAGGTGCATTCATTTATGTATCTATTTATTGAATACATTTCTGGCATTGTATTCATTCATTTCTAAATGTTCTAGCTCCGGCTTCTCATTTGGCGACCTGTTCATCTGTTGAATTGTTGTTACATGTGAATGTAATTGTCTGAAGGCTGCTGTGACTGTGTTTGTTTCCTTTATATTGTCTTTGCTTTTTTTAATGACTCGATAGGCTGTTAAACAGAAGTGCCCTTCTGGGATTAATAAAGTTGTCTGAATCGGAAAATCTGAATTATGATTTAGAGAGCATTGCCACCAATGATATCAAAGCACTAAATCAGGGGATGTGTGGTAAAAGAGTTGTCATGTAGAACACGGACCTGTGTGCTATGACAAATTTCCCAATGGGAACAACAACTTGTATCTTATTCGTAGCATATCGTAATTTAGTTATGTTCGGATGAGGTTCTAAATAAAGGAAGCTACTTAGAAGCCCTTTAGACTAAATCGATTTTCTTCAGCTTTTACAAAAACTGTGGGAAGAGAAAAAAAAAAAGAAGTCTTTGAGAATAATCTTAAGAAAACATCTGTAAAACAAAAGTGATTGTTGCATGAGTGGAGATAATTGTCTTGTTGAAAAAAGTGTGACTAACAAAGTAACTCCAGGGACAACAAAAGACTCGACTCTGCGACAGCTGTGGTGACTGATTCACTGTGGAGCGAGCAGCACTGAAACAAGTACGCACTCATGCCATTGTGATCCATTCTGGAGGGGAAAAAAGTGTCCTCTCAGTCAAATGACTTGCAGGGAGTGTCTCTCCACAGAAGACAGGGATTTGAGTGTTGACTGAACCAGTTCAGAGGGGACAGCTCGCATTGTCTCCTTTTACTGCCCATGATAAAGCAGTATTAGAATTCCACTTCCTGCTAATGTGTGCATGCCAAGGTTCTTTGTTAGGCTCTATGCGGAGCCTATTCATCTCTGAGCGCACAACAGAACACAGTAATAACACAGTCAGGAGTTTTGACTGATGTCAGTGAGGCGCAGGGCTGCTTCTGTAAGCAGGAACCAGAGCTATCTCCCCCCCCCCCCCCCCCCAAAACTTCTTCTCATTGCTATGTTGACCACCCCAGGGCCAGCTGACCTCTGTGTGGCCCCACTTCGACTCAAACGCTGCTGGCTCTTTTTACAGGCTCAGACCCAACAAAAACAGGCGGGCTGTTTAATGCCAAACCAGGTTAACCCTTTGGCCTTCTGTGGCCAAAAGAAGACCGGGGTTGATGTTTCTTGAAACTGTTTGTTCACAGCCGATGATGTGGAATGATATTAGTAGAACTTGTTGTCTCAAGCATCAACAAATTCATTTTTTTGTCTGCAATGTTGATTGTAACATACAAATGATTACAGCTGCCCCAATTTCTTCCTAATATACTCTGCTGTGCATTGTACTTTGTTTTGTTGCAGGAATATGATGGGATGGCAGTATGGCAGCAGATGTTGTGAGCATCAAACAATACAGAATGGGTTAGGGGCTGTCATTACATGGGAACTAGGTCACCATTCAAGCCTATACTCGCCTGCATCGACTGTTTGGAGTGACTATTGATTTTCTGACTAAAGCAATGACTTCATTAATATCACCATTATTCTGCCATCTGACACAAATGGCTAGCTTGGCTGCTGGGCCAGACAATCATTCAAGTGGATATGAATCGGAGATTGGATGAATTAAACATACAGCACATTTTGGAGCAAATGTGCATCACAGATTGGAAAATTGGAAAAGGTCGTAGACTTTCTTCAATCGACCGCATTTAAAAGAAATCCGAATAAAAAAAACTAAGTGGATGTTACCGCTGCCTCTGCACCCACAGACATAAACAGACATTAGTGGCAAATTCTCCTTTCATCGTTCAATTTAAACTTAATCTGTGAAAGATGAGAGAAAAATCAACAGATCGCTTTTCACCGGGTTTTTTTAAAACAAATACAAAAATGAAAGAAGGATTATTTTCACTTTAATCCGGGGGCACCAGCTTAGTTAAAACAAAAGCACGACCATGGGAACGCATGGAGGAATGAGAAAGCTCGCTCACAGCCGGCTCTCCAGCAAACCACAAAAGCAGAACAATGAGTGTTAGTGCGTGTGCAAGTGGAGGAGAGAAAGGGAAACAGGATTTGAGATCTATATTAAAACTGCAAATAGCTTTTAAAGATTAGTGACGGGCAGAAGGAGGTGACAGCAATAGGATATGTGGAAAGTGGATTGCCCCTCCCTGCTGTGACTATTTTGATAGCATGAGCGTTGACAAGCATCGACTTGATTGTGTGCTGAAAAGCCTTGACAAGTTTCTTTTAGGCATGTACAGATCTTTCAGTGAATGAAAGGAACACAAATCAGGATTACATATTACACAGCCACATTCAAACAGCTGGCATTAGGAGCACTGCAGTGTCTGGCAAGATACTGTTCTTCAAGGATGTACCTCCCTCTCTCCCTCTCTGTGCTGTAATTACCCAGATCTGAGCTTTCAAAAAACTGTGTCTTATAGACTCATGCAACCATGACCGGAATACTGCAAAAACCCTAAATGTTCAGGGACCACTAAGTGAGAAAAACTCATCTAAATTCAGTTTAGTGGAACTGTTTTTGGCCCTTTTTATTCAGCTAATAAAGATATCCAAATATTCATCCCAACACTTGCAGCTTTTCATGTTGTGAGTGCGTGAGAGTACATGCTGTTCCCTGCACTTGTTTTTTTTTTTATAACGGATCACCGTGGTCATCGCAGGCTGTGGCGTTGCTCTGTTTTCAGAGATGTGTCTCACTCTGCAGCATTTGTCAGGATTAGACAGGAGTAATCCCCAACCAAACTCCAGAGGATGTAATTTGGAGATATGCGCTGGAACCGAAAAACTGTGTCGGCTTACTCCCACAAACCCCATCTTTCACCCCATCTGAGGCATCCAACTCCTTTCCCACCAATCCAAAGACAAGTTCAGTATTTTGAAATGGTAGATACGGGGGGGGGGGGGGGGGGGGGGGGAGAAGAAGTGGAGCTGCCAAGTGCCCTTCAACTCACTTTCTCCTGCTCCTGGACAAACTCTCCTCCAGGCAGGTGGGGCGCTCATGATGTCAGGCCCCATCACTGATATCCACTCTAATATCCCTCAACAGTCGGCTGTCGCATCACCACCCACCATTAAGTCATCGCTTGTGCCCGACACAGGGGCCAATCTGTGTGTGCTCTGGCCAACTCCCTGCCCCCATGCCTTTATCACACCCCAACCTCTCCTGTGACAGACAGGACTGATCTCCCCTGCAGCAGCCCTCCACCCTGCCAGTAAAAGGACAGCAGTGGAAAAAGCCCCCCAGGGCCCAGTGAGGATGGACTCATGAATCAAACATGCGCCAGGAGCTTCCTTCTTATCGCCGAGGTCAGCCCGGGCATTAATACGCCATGGCTCCAGGGAGCTACCTACTGTGACCTCCCCCAGTTTCCCCTGAACAGAAGGGCACCGTCCTCAGGAGCCGGTCCAGCAAGAGAGGGCCTCCCTCCACTACAGTCACTTCACATTATGTCCACACACTGAGGGAGGGGGCAACTAAGGAAGATAGAGATGAGAGGGAACCAAAAGAGGTGTAGAAATGAAGCATGAAATATCAAATAGACATAGAAGAAGAGGAAAAGGAAAACAATATTCCTCTGTGCGATGCAAGGCAGAGAGTAACACGTGGATAAAATCGACTGTGTATACAGACCCTTTCAAACACCACCAATCTTCATTGGCCAGACGTGGTGTGATATATGTGACTGTCTGCCAGCGTAAATTAGGCAGTCCAGCCCGCTGTGTGGTAAAGCATGACGGGGCCGGACAGTGCACTAACTCAGGCGGCCCGGTGCCACGCTCACCAGCTTCTCCCTGCTTTGCTGTGCCATAAATCACCGGCCAGGGGAAATGAATCGCTGTCCGTCCGAGCTGGATGCACCAGCTGGCACCGCCATCACCTGACCAGCAGGAGCCCATGCCGACACTGGAGCGGCTGAAATCAAGAAAAATGAGGCATGGAGGCAGACGGAGCCATACCCCTGCGCTCTCTCATTAGTCTCCTCTGGGCTTCCTCCACACTGAGCTCGTCTGAACTGAAAGGGCACACAAAATATATTTCAAAGTGTCACCTGAGAGAAGGGAGGGGGAGAGGGAAGAAATTATCACCCCTGGTCTCCTCACAGATCTGTGGAGAGCTACACTGGCAGACAGCATTAGAGCCGAGGGAGCCAGTAGGAGGGAGAGCAGCTCGAGGGACCAGTGGAGGCTGCGTGAGGGGGACAGCTTTGTGCTCGCTCTTATTTAATGGAGTTATTTTACTGAAAGTAATGACTCAACCCTATCGGGACTTTCACTCTGCATTCAGATGTAGTTATCGGAAAAACATGTTGATGAATAGATTTTCGCTTTTCAATATTGCTGAGTTGCTGGTGGAGGGCCCACTTATATGCTGACCGCTGCGATTATGAGAAGCTGTGTGGGCGTCAGAACTGAGGCACTCATCAGGAAAATGGGTTGAAATTACATCAATAGAGCCACATAGAGAGTTGGAGAGATCTAAAATAATACGCACTTGATCCTCTACTATGGACATAAGGCTACTGTTTACCTCCGATTATGGATTCAAAACACTTTTGGCTTCAGTCTCTACATCATGTTAGAGAACTTTTCAGAGAGAGGGCGATCAAAGTCAGAGATGGAAACATTAACGTTGTGGAAACGGCAATGTAAATGAACAGATGCAGGCTAGATTGATATTAAATTTGAATCCTGTGGTACAACGCTGGGCTGCTGTGAATGATTGGCAAGGCCAATTTCCTGTGAACCCCCACAGCAGTTTTAGCCTAATTTCATTGGTCGTGTGGAGCAGCGAGTCATCACTGTCTCAGATATGGAGGATTAGCTCCTCTTTCCTGCTCAGATGAATTTGCCTGTCATGGTGTGCTGATAAATGGCAGGAAGGGCTGAGGAAATGTGCTGTGGGCTCATTGGAAGTGGCAAGGTGAAGGCTAGCCTGGCAGCCTGCCCCGGGCATGAACCGCGCTGTGGTTGTGACCCCCCCACAGACGTCCAGGTGTACACTCGCATATCAGCAGCCAGCTCATCTCTTTGCTGGTCAGTCGGTAATAGACAGCTATGTCAGTCTGACATCTGTTTTGACAAGTAATCAGATTTTATCAATGTGTCTCTTGGTCCCAGGATACAACAGATAGTGTCCACTGTTTCTCCTCCATCCATGTGAAAAGGGTATATGTAAAGGTCAGGCTTAGAGCACCTGCCTCTAGCTTAAAGCAATACTGTTGATCTTAAAATCTATAATAACCTTGGTTCAATTCAATCTTTAGAAAAACAGAAATAACTAACAGAAAGAAAAATGTTAAATGATCTGAGTGCCAACCTCAAGTGCACACTTAAGGAACTGCAGATTTTTCACTTCCACATTGGCTTAATTTTTCAGCACCAGAGGGTGCTTCTTGAATTAAACCAAGAACATTTTTCATTTCTCATCACTGTAAAGGTATCGTTTCTTCTTCATCAAATCTTTCCAATCATGCCCTTGTGAATGTGGCTTAAAAAAAAAACTGCTATCAGCTTCCTGTTCTTTTCTTTGCAGCTGTGACTGTCACTACCATCCCTACCCGACCCACACCACAGCTCATCCAACTCAGCTGTAATCATGTCGCCATACAAATACTAGCACTGAAAGCTCCATGTTGGCCTTAGAACTTAACTAACAGCTGCCCGAGCCCTCAAGTTGACCACCCATGGGAGGAAGAAGAGGAGGAAGTCATTACTGCTATCACAGTCAGCCTCAGTCCCCACTCTGCCAGACAGCCCCTCCAACTCATAAAGTTCTTGACGACTTCACTAAAACATCCAATTTCAGTCGGACCCTATTTATAATGACGAATAGAAATCAATCACTCCAACCTCTGCACACTCCTCCCGCATCAGTCTGCTTATTTGGCTGCCAAAAATGGCAGAGAGAGAAAAAAAGGACTCTTTTTTCCCCAGAACGCTGGTATCCTATCCACATCTCCGGGATATTCATAATTCATCATCTTCGATTCCTGACATCTGCCACTGATTGTGCCGATGGGGTTGGCTGGAATTAGCTACTCTTGGGAGTGGTGTTAATGTGCTGGTGGGCCAGCACATGCACTTCGGCTGGGGAGGGGAGGGGGGTTGGGTGGAGGATTGAGGCCGGAGCGGCAGGAGCCTTTCACACTCCTAATGTGTAATTAGGAACCATTTTGGAGCGCTGCCTTCCTCTACTGAAATTAGCTGCCTTTTATTAATCAGGCAGACCAGTTCAATGGCACGATGGGTCTCCCTATAATCTAACACAATATGCTGCTCTTAATTACAGAGGGGGGAGACAGTGCAGAGAGGAGCTGCAGCTTGTTCATGATCCCCCTCGTTCAATTTCTGAAAAGCAGAATGCAGGCAAATTGCACATAGCAGTCCACATGCTGTGCTAAAAATAATAGGTTATATTTTGTCAATCATTCTTCCAACCTGAGCATTACAGCCTACATTTGTAGTGCTTTACATGTGTATATATCATACCATAGCATGCAGAGAGCAAAACTCTCACAGCTGAAGTCCATGAATACATTTGCATTTGCAGAATGTCAGCTCCACTTCAATGAGAGATCATACATATTATGTGATTACAAGCACTGGTCCTCCTTTGGAGAGTTAAGTGCTGTGACCCTGACTGCGCTCATCAGAGCTGATGCCCCTCATGACTACAGATGAGGACTAAATACTTCAGTGTTCAGCTGCAGTGGTTGAGATTTTTTTTCTCTTTGTGCAACACACCGGATGGAAATAAAATGATAAGTACATGAGAAGCAGAGCAGGCAGAGAACAGTAATCACTGGACTCCTAATATGGATGTTACACATGATTGGTAAGGACAGGATGCTTCAATATGAGTACAACATGTGTTAAATCATTTTTTACACCAACATAAATCAGGAACAATGTCCTGAACTGATCCAGTGATTGGAATTAATTATCACCTCTTTAACTGCAAATACTGAGAATGAGAGAAGCATTAAACGTGACATTTACATTCACGTTAAAACCTTCAGAAGCAGGTTGACTTTTTATTTATCAATTGTTGTGTAAAATGTTACGAATAATCAAGTCATAATGTTAGTGAAATCACATTCTGTGAGTTTAAAACATTTTGGAAAATAATATTAGCTTTTTGATTACATATTTAATTAAAAGAAAACTTATTTAATGTTGATGTTTGGACATTCAAAGACAGCTAGGAAATGTATTTGTTTAAATTAAGCTATATTACACATTTTTAGGCTTGCATTATTGATATTCTATCAAATATAAAAATATATAAATGCTCTGACACAAAAAAGAAAAGTATTCAGTATCGTCGATTACATTACATTACATTTTATGAGTTATATTTTTGGGGCCATTTTTGCCTTTACTGGAAGGACAGCTAAAGAGAGAGGAAATGTTAGGGTTGGCAGTAGAGAGTGCACTGAAATGCAGCAACGGCCGATGCAACAAGGACTCTTTAAATGGAGCGTACCCTGCTGATGTGCTCATTGTACATCATCAGTTATCTATTGGGATGAAACTAGTTACCGTATATGGTAATATTAAAGAAATATTAAAATAAATATTAAAATGAGTTTTAGAAGGTTAGCAACTAGAATGACACGCTGAACTCACGTCGCCCCTTGAGTCATCATGGTGGACATTCATCATACAATGGTTCAACATCACAGTGAGAGCATGTGTGAAAGTCCCACTAGTGGAGGTGAGATGTTGTGCATTGAGAATCGAACACATCTGGATTTAACTTATTTTGCTTTGTTATTCATCTTGTTGCTACCTTGAACTTGTAGCTTAAGTGGACTGTTTGCTGAGCAGAGTTGCCGTATAATGTTTTCTTACGGTAAACCATAGACTCTATGATGTAGACCCCATCAAGACAAGACAGTGATTCTTTCCTTTAGAAGATAGTCTCATGAATCTGGTCCAGGCCAGATTTGTTGAATGAGGTTTTAGAAATATTAATTATTTATTATATACTTAATTTTGATATACTCTGATACAGTAATAAAGTACTACAGCACTAAATGCTATGTTCTGAAGGGAAACCGTCCTTACTCTTGTGGGTTATCAAAAAGGGCAAACCTCAGATTATTTATTGTGATCTCAATCATTGTGCTTCCTTCTTTAAGAACAAGGGGATCCGTTATGGTGGAAATTCCTGCAATCACCTTTCTTAACAGGAGCCATTTCATCAATATAAACGAACCCACATTATTTGTGTATTATCTGCAGACAATAATCTATACACAGCATATTTTAGTAATCCTGCTGCATCCAAAAAGGGCCCAGTTCCCTTCTCTTTGTGCTTTCTAAAAACGTCTGTTTCCTTCACAGCAGTCAAGAGATTTGTTAGCTCATCAAAGAGATGATTTATTTCTCTATTCCTTAAAATTGCGTGCTTCTCAGTATCATCCTCCTTTAAGTGAATGCAATCATGCAAAATGGCCACTTTTGTATTTCTAGTGTCTAACAAAGCCAAATCCATATTTATGAATATTATAGAGCCAGCTATCACTACGATCATCCAGGAAAATGCATGAAATGATGTTTTTATAAATGGCTACTTGACTAAATTTTCTTTGACAACCAAGGACCCTATAAACTGAAAAACAAACAATCATCTCACAGAGGAAGAACATCCCATATGTACAGCACATGATGTAGACCCCTCTTGTCCCCAGTTGGCACTGCAGCACAACGCTCAAAACAGTGATCACTTGTTGCAAGGCTGATTCTGCTTAAGCATTCAAAGAGTGTCTGTATGACGAGACAGCCTGTTAATCAAGCCTCATTGATGAAATCCAGGATAAAAAAAAGAGACTGATCCGGGGTCAGTGAGTGGAGATCCTGGTTGTTCTCTGCTCAGCTTGCAAGTGTCTCTACTGGACCAGTAGCTGCACAAAGTAGCACACACAGGCATGGGCAGTAGTTCTGACAAATGTGGAGACGTCAACATCATTTATGGATATGCAAGGACTGAAGGCTACACTGTGACGCATCATTTCTCTGTCAGTAAAAAAGTTTCAGATCATTTGTTGAAGTTAAAGTTACAACACTTAATTAAAATACTGCATTACAAGTTACAGTCCTGTATTTACAGGGTTATCTGCTACATGTAGTTAAAGTAAAACAGTAAATTGCAGTAATTTCACAGTAAAAGCAGCCTGATTAGTATTATAAAATATCCAGTATTATAGAATCATCAGTGTAAGCGATGTCTGCTTGGTGTAACTGGTGAAGTTGCTAGTTTGAACCAGTTGGCAAGTTTAATCAATTTGACCCCACCTCAGACAGATTTCAGGGGGCAGCCTGTCCTGACATTTTCTAGAAGTTTTCAGGAGTGCATATGTGAAAACAGATTATGACGCATAATACTAATCTGTAAGGACCAGTCCCTATGTCCTTGTTTCCTATTTAACATTTTCCTGTCACATAATGGAAGAAGAAGCAGTGTTGCAGTTGGACTGTTATAATTGGCATTCAGGATGTAAGCAGGATCATGTGACCATTGGCAGAGTTTCTAAGTTCTAGCCCAATGGACAGAGAGTAAACTCCACAGGGGAGTCCCCGGGGAGCCAGACACGCTGGGTTTGAGAGGGGTTATTGGACTGTGCCGCCTCTCTGACTGTGAGCCACTGGGGACCCGAACAGAGGTGCCTGATGGTGCACTGAAGCCTGAGTGTGACACCTGGGCTGTCTGTCACGGCCACAAACACACACAATGTGACACTTGACAGGATAGGAGTTGAGGCTGCAACAGCACAAGTCAAGACCCGGCTGACAGTAAGGATGAGAGGCGTGCAGTTCAACTCAATAATCTCCCCGACACACTTAAGCCCTAGCCTGTTTGTCTCCTTCCTCTTTCTCTCTCAGTGTTCATGGCCCTTTAAATAAATCAGGGTCCTGAGGAGGCTGAACCCATCAATTAGAGCCGTCTGATGAGCCTGTGTGTGTATTAATCAACAGTGTGACAGGCTAAAAAGAGACAGGATGAAGGGCCGCAGTGCCACAGCTTTAAGAGGAGCTCTGACAAACAGGCTCTTAAGACGCATTTCCCAGTCTGCATTGCTAAACTAAACTGATATCCAATTATGTTTCCCACATCGACAAGCTAACAGAGCAGCTGTGAGCAGTGCGGGTTTGCAGTGTCAGGATTGGCCGGGCAAGAGGCTGAGAAACCCAGAACCTTGAAGGAGATGTCACAAGGAGGCCGGAGTCAGCCGCTTGAGTGAGCGATGGTCCACACGCTTGCCTGAAAGCATGACATTGCCGAAGGGGGAAAAACACCATTTTATCATTCAGTGCGATTCGCACCCTCTCTGCCTGTCAAACATGCCATATGTCCCCGTCACAGGTCGTCTTGCTGGCTTATCGAGTGTGACAGGGCTATTCACACACTGCTCCCAATCAGACACCATCTCCTGCAGAAAAAAATCTCCACCATAGCGCAGTGACAGGCTGTCAGGCAGAGGGCACCAGCCTCCACAGGGCCTTGGCTGAGAGACTGCCCATCTGGGGGGAGGGGGGGCAAAGGCCAGGGGTTACGATGGGCGACACCAGGCACACATCCACACACCTCGTGCAGCCTTTTTCTGTTGACAGACTTCCACCGTTTTTCAATCAGAAAGACAACAAAGCTAACATTTAGGCTTACCACATCAGAGCACCAACCAAGAGCTTTTGGTAAAAAAAAGTGCTAAAGAAGCTTTTTTTTTTTAAGTAGGTAAAAGTAAGTTGGTAAAAATCGACTCTCATGTTAAAGCTACAAGAAAAGTTGCTCTGCTCCTGCAGTTTAAAAAGCTTATTTCTGTGAAAGACATTTGACTTAACTTTTCACTGCATGATGCAGATCAATGCAGCTTTGACACAGGTTATTTGCCTGACAGGAAACTAAAGTGGTAAACCTCATCTGGGCCTGTTCACTGCATCTCGGTCACCGGCTTATTTTCCTAACCAACAGACCATACAAGGTCATGTGTTTAGAGTCAGGGCAAGCAAAGGTCAGTGAAATCTGTACCTAGGGTGCACAATCTCAAAGCTTTGAGGAGGAAGATTTGCTTCCCTCTGTGCACGTCTGGAGTCTGCAAATGTTTACTTTGATGCCAGAGAATCTTAGCGGTACTCAGCCACTTGGCTCCAAACACAATAACACTGCGGATGCTGAATATATTCACTAAGTGAGCAATCAGTTGCAAAGTGGGCTGAAAATTACACTTATCCCCCTGTGATGATATGCATGGAGAAAAAGTCAGAGAGCAAGAGACGGAGCAGAGGTGCAAGGAGAGGAGAAGTGCTATCACCTGATCCGTCTTATCTCTAAAAAGCGGTGGTTTGTGTCACCTCAACTCTTCAGAAAAAGAGATAGAAACCCTCCTGGCACATTTTTATATGAGAGATTTCTGTGAAATGATTGCTAATCTATGCAAAAAAGCAATCAGTGACTCATTCATAATGCATGAGCAACCAGATACCAATTTTGCAACGCTTTCGGATTATTAGATGTTATCGTGAACGCAGCAGATGAAATATGAACACTCCTACCTGTCCTGTTGTAATTACATGACTGCAGCGGTTGAGAGAGATGCACACTGTTAGAGAATTTAAAGAACGAAACATACAGAGAGAGAGACAGACAAGCACAAAGAACGTCCATTACTATCAGACCACACATCGCTCTAGATGGGAATATTTGTTTCTAACAGCTTTATGTTTCCATTTGTGCCTTGATTTATCAACCTAAAAGCTGTGGTTTTAAGTACATCTGTCTGACATTTTAATGGTCCATCAATCACACCCTGTCACGTGATAACAGTTAGAGATCATCCTCCTCCCCGAGCCTCTATGGGGGAAAAAAAAACGGAATCCGATAAATTGGCTGCAATCCCAGGGAAAAAATGAGAACCTATTTTTGTCAAAGCAAGTTCAGTGCATGAATGTTGGATAAGCTGTTGCTCAAATTAATGCAAATCAAATTTCATTTAGGATATTTTTGTTCTGTACAGACCCAAATGCACTGCATATATTTATGTGCCAGTGTATAAAGAGCATTTTAAAGCCTTACATTACACTTTCTGTTTGGATTACTTGCTAAAGATTAATAAGTGCAATGTCAGTTCAAGTTAACACAGTTTTCTTGTGTGTCTTATTTAACATTTCTCCTACCAAATTAAGTGGTGACTTTGAACCTTTCCAGTCTGATCGGGTTGTTTCAAACACAGCCGCTGATTCAGAAGGTAGCTCAGCCTCTTTTTTTCCTTCTTCTGTTTAAAGATTTATTTTAAAATACACACACACAAAAGCCGGGATTTTTTTATTTTTTATTTTTTTACTTCAGTGTTAACGTGTCTGGATTGCACCTGGAAGCCCTGTGAAAAGAGCTGACAGGTTTCATACTTTTACATTCTGAGCAACTTCGACACGAGGGATTTGCTCTTAAAACGGAGCACAGCCAGGATGAAGGGTGGTATAAAAATCAATGAGGCTTTTCAAAGGCAACAAGAAAAAACAGCGCCTTCGCCTGCAATTAAACAGGAGCGCTTCTAGCACTGAGGAATGACAGAGTGTGTTGCAGGTGCCCTCGACTTCACACAATCAATTACAGGATCGATACAATGACATGATACAATTCCATGATGGAAAATGGGACGTGGACGGGGAGCCGCTCTGTGTCATGTGTTTCACATGTTTACAATAATACAGCTCAGGCAGGTCTATACACCCTGGGCCCATTTTATAAACATGGGGAGGCCCAGCTGTAGACCAAACAGATCCCCCAGGTGGAAACCTCGGCTCAAATGTTTTGTCTAAGTAGAGAGATGAAAGAAGGTTCCCATTCTGGGGGGGCCAAGAGCTCAACTAAGGGTCACAAAAATAGAAAGGAAAAAACTAATGTTGTTACTAGGACGGGAAAATCTTTTTAAAAAAACACGCCACACTAGAAATCTATAAGATTGTTCTGCCACCACTCTGGATCCATGATTATAAATCAATCACCTCTAGATGGATTACTTTTATATATGTTCAGACATTCATGGTCAACAGGGTCTTGAGAATTAAACATTGTGTCTTTTTTTTTTTAATAACTCCAACAAGAGGTTCACAGTTTTGGTTTGTTCAGATGTAGCCTACCGCAGCAACTGAAAGGATCATGAAGTTTTGTTGATTTAAATTTAAATCGCAGCGTAGCTGTAAAGTTTAAGAAGCCTCCGCTGTTGTTTGTGTATTATGCTAGCTAGCAATCGCTAACATGCTAAATCATTATCATTATTATCAGACATTTATTATTACGTTTTGTTCCCGCTTATACCACTCAGACTCAGCCAAGAGTTGTTGGTGTTGCTCTGGTTCTTCATGTCAATCTTTCTCGTCCTGAATCTCCCGTTCAGTCGCAGCAGACGGCTGCATACGATGAGTCTGGTTGTGTTGGAGGTTTCTGCCTGTTTAATGCACGTTTTTCCTTGAAACTGTTATTTGCTAAATGTTGCCAAGTGTTAGCTCATGCTGGATTCATGTTGGGTCTCTGTAAATAACATCACAAAGACTAAAGGTCTAGACCTGGCTCTTTTCTTGTCTCAAGACAAGATTTGTTCTAAATCGGAGCAGTACAAATGAAAATTGATTGATTGGCTGACCTTTTACCTTTAGGTGGAACTTGCGTTCGAGTTAAAGGGAGAGAGACAAGCCTTTTTAACGTATCCTTGTTTGATGTGAATATATGTACCAATCATTTTAAACAACAGCTTTTTACCTCTTTTAAAAAGTGTTTTTCCTTCACAGCTAATAAAGGTATGTTGATGATGAGAGTTCCTCAGTAGACATTGCTGTCTTTGGTCACCAGCAAAAATGTTTGTGATCTCAGCTATCAACATGTTGATTTAGTCCAACAATTCAAATGTTCTCCGTAAAACTAAATCCTGCTGCTTCTTTGGACCCCTGCTCTTAACTCCGTCCAAGCCCCCCCCCCCCCCCCCCCCCCCCCGACTTACTGAAAGGGCAAACACCCCTAAGAGGATGATAGAGACCATGATGACAGGGAGAAGCTCATGATGTTCATGTTGGCTCTGTCAATGCTCACACAAATCTTCCCTGCTGAGGACAATTGCACATCCCCCCCTTTTGACACAGAGCCATGACATATATTATACCGCACACGAGTCAATAACAAGCAACAACGTATTGTGATGCAGAGGCCTCTATATGTAAATGTAGGAAGTCAAACTGTGAATCCCTGTTAGTTAAGCCAGAGGCAGCAGCAACACGATATCTTGTCAGTCAGATCTAATTCTGTATTCAAACTTAATGGCTCCTGACAAGTATTTCACCAGTCCACTGAGAGACCAGAGGGAATGTGCCACAGCGAGCGTGACCACTCAGCAAGTTCACATTTAACATTTCATTCCTGCACTAAATGAATTATACATCCTCTATTCTCCCACATTGATCCATCCGGACAAAACTCCCTAAACGTAAAATGTTAAATGATTTGTACGTCTCTGTCCTCGCAGCCAGGACGGCTCGCTCTTTCCATCATATCTCTCCGATTCTGACATTCTCCCTCTATCCTTGACCCCCTTTCTTCACTCCCTCTGTTATCTGAAATAATCTCAGGGCCTCTTTAGGTTCTATTCATCAGAGCAGAAAGAAGCAGGCGCTGACATTGATAAAAAAAATACCATCTGTGCCTCGCAGGGGTAAAAGGAGTGAGAGAGGAGACAGAAAAGAAAGAGAGGGGCTTCAAATGAAACAGGCTCTGTTGTCTCCCTCTTGTCCCCCCTCGTCAATGCCATTTCAATTGAAAAGCGCAGTGGTAATTAAATTCCAGCAGGGGTTAGGGGCAACTGTGCGGCACACTGACGGGGGGCTGCCCTGACATAAAGATGACACAATTCAAGAGGACAGAGGGGGCCAGGCGGAAAGGAGGGAGGGTGACAAATGTTGTTTATTCACGTGCAGTGCCAGATTGGTGCTCCTCAATCTTCATGACATTTAAAAAATAGAAAATGAAATGGATATTCAGACTCAACTGAATCCCACCATGACCTTTTCTCCAAATCAGGGATATTCTAAACAGATCTGTCTTCTGTATCTGCAGCATGTGCAGAATATTTGGTAATGCTCAGGCAGGATGAGCAATTAGGTGGAGAAGTATTTGGAAAAGCTAGAGTGTGTGTTAGTGTGCGTGTGTGTGTGTGTGTGTGTGTGTGTGTGTCAGCACAAACGTGTGACTCACAGAAAAGCGCTGGTTGTTGTTGATTCACATTATAGTGGCGCTAATCCAGAGGCTCTAGAGAGGCCACACACTCCTGCTGTCCCCTCTCCTCATCCTCTGTTAGCAAAACAACACAGCCGGTTTGTCTAGAACATAAACCAAGACCATGTGGCACGCATTATTTACCAAACCTTGACAGATATTTATTAGTATCTGAGAGATTTTTAATGAGTTTACGATCCCTTTGCACCGAACACTTTTATGTTAAAAGTAGAGCACAATACAAAATCTTTGCAGAATTAAAGCAGCATACATCTGTCTTTATAATAACTGATGAGAGTGAATATTACATTATAAGCAAAGCACTATGTTTATGACAGTATTTCTTCTGCCTCCAGCTTGTTCAGAAGTATTCTCACTGATATTGTTCATAATGGAGAGAAAAATAAAAGCACAGCCGCTTTAATAAGACTTCTTCCAGTTCTGTGAACAACTAAAATATTTGTAGAGTAGACAGTGGGCTGATTGAAAACTAGAAATTTAGACAGGATTTTAATCATCATTCTGTCTCGCTTTAACTTTAATTATAGCTATTATCCTAACAACATTGTATTTTTGGTTCCAGGTAAGAGTCATTTATGGTCCAATCTGTCATTCAGGTTGTCCCTGCAGTTTTTAATATTTTCATGAAACTATAAATTCAATTCTACTAGAGCTTGGCTTACACATTAATCAATCAATTGATGTTGCAATAAATCCTGGTTCATAAAAAAGCATTCGCGCAACTCTCATGCCATCTAGTGGTCAAAGCGCTCAGCACATATAATTCTTCCCATGAGGTGTTTGACACGCAAACGGTTCAGGATTGGCTTCTTCAAAAACTGAAACCCCCTTCATTACCCCTCTGTTTAAATTTAATATCAGTATTTTGAGACACAGCAGCTTCAAAAGGATAATATTGTTTTTTTAGACAGGGAAAACTAAATTGAGCAAAGCTGGACACAGCCTCCAGACATGTTCAGTGGAAAATTCTCCTCGGTCCAATCTGCTTAATTCATTCCATGGGCAGAAAGCAGGTCTCCAGGAAGAACAACACAAAGATAGACAGCCTGTCAGGCCTGGTGTTCAGCCACAGTCTCAGGTGTGTGTCAGTAATGATTTAAAACCTCCAGAACTTCCTCCTTAACAGAGAGAGGAGAGTGCTGCTGGACCCCCGGCCCGCCAATACTTGTCTCCCAGCAGTCAAAGCCGCAGTCTTTCAAGTCCTGCACTGTAGTCTGGATAACAGAGGCGTCTGTTTCTACAAAAGAAATAAGTCACAAGAATGTCGTGTCAAAGAAGGTTTGGTTGAGGAAGCATAGTCATTTAAAAATAAAGATGTGGAACAATTAGTTGGGAAGAGAAAAAGTTTGTGTTTACAGGAGTGAACCTGTAACATCTCGATCACTTACAGGAATGGAACCACACACAAATAATGAGATTTTAAAATATAAGAAAATGTTGATGCTTAACGTGTAAGCCCTGTTTCCACCGGAGGAACTATCCCCCAGAACTATGGTCTTTTTGGTGTTGAGAAGAAACAGAGATCCATCAGTCTGGTAGAGGGAACAGGAATTTCTTGCTTTGCTGAGCATCATAAGTGCATTAATTTAACCTTTATTTATTCTCGAGAAATTAATGATGTTGTGAGTACAATTAAAATGAATAGATGACAAAAACATCGAAGACAAAATACATCGATTATAAGACGGGAAGAATAAGCCAGTAGAGCCGGCAACCACAGGTAAAAACATTGACACTCATGAGCACAGTGATTTGTAATCATGTTTTTAAACTGGCCCATGGTAACCATTCAGTTGAGTTGAATAATACCATTTGCAAAACATTTTTTAAGTAAGTCTTTCTTTTGTCTGTTCTTTCATGTGACATTTCTATGCTGATTGTCTGCCTAGGACTCTTTAATAAATTAGATTTTGTTTATCAATGGGAATATTTGCAGAAAATACATTTCTTTTTCATTATTAAGGCCTGAACAGTTTGACTTGATTTAAGTTACCACCTTAGGTTGTGAAGTGGACGCACTGTATACTATGACGTCACCTCAAAGGTAATAACAAGTATACAAGTTAGAAATCAATGACATGTTGCAATGAGTAATAGACTTGACTGAATGTAGTTTGTGATAAATGTAATTCTCTACAGGCATATTTGATGATGTTTCATCCTTTTCTTCTTTTGAAAAGGACACATCTTCAATTTGACTATCTTTAATGTTTACACCGTTCTGACACAGTGGGGTAAAAGGTCCACAGTACCTGGTCTCAGTAGGGTGATGCCACAGCCTCCTCCTCCTGCACCTGTTAGTTTACTGTGGAGTCCTCTGGTCAATGTGACCCGGCACAGGGTGTCCAGAGCAGGGTGTCCCACCCCCATCACATTCAGGTGGTGCTGGTTGATGTCAATGAGCTCCTATAAAAGTTAGAACATAGACTTTAATACCTGCTACTGGCAGATTACTTTTTATGTGAACTTGAATATTGTCTCTCTGATCTAAGACATTAAAAAAAGAAAGTTGTATTTTGCTACTTTTAAGTCTCATTTTCATATTCTTTGACATACTGTCAATCTAGGAATCTAAATAATTGGATATCTTTCATCTTAGTAGAAAAGTAGGTTATTGTTGTTTCAATGAAAACACTGTCACATTTAAATTATTTTAGATCTCTTCTACTGAAACAGACAGATTTTAAACTGCAAAACTAAATTCATTCTGCATCCTTCTTAACAAATTAAAACAGTAGTGAATGAGCTACAAAGCCAACATATCAAGTATCATCATATTAGGTTACATTATCTAGTGATCTGTGTTCTTGCAAATGATTGATGTTAGCTCTGTATGACTGAATCCATAGTGGCAGAGCTAATAACTGTTATTAAAGGACTTTATTTATGTATTTTTATTTATTATTTATTTATTAATTGATTGGTATAAGTCAAGGCCCAAGGGAACAGTTGAACAGGTCTGCTTCAAACAACAAGTATTTGGGTACCTCTAGAGTATTGTAGTGCTCTCCTCTGATTGGCTCACAGGTCATCTCTGAGAGGACTTTCTCACACGTGCAGGAAACAGCATCAACAGAGTCCAGCACCGGGGTCATGATAGAGGGAAGCTGCAAGAGAGGAAAAAACAACATCTCCAACACTACCTGTGCACAGTGTTTCTACACAAAGTGATGCAGATATACTGTTACACAACAAGTGTTTGAAGTAACCGGTAACACGTTTGTGATGGATAAGGCGTATACAAACACACTTGTTAAATAGCAGGTTTGCCTTTGGTTATGCACCAGGCTGATCACAACACTGCCACAACACTGTGTTAGACCTGTCTGTGTGTGAGGCAGAGAGCCGCACACCTGCTGGCGTCACCACGGCAACAGCACACAGGGGTACTGCCTAAGAGTTTAATTTCAATATTTTATGAAGGCACTCAACACCAGGCTCTGGAGTATCTGCAATGCAAAAGCGCCGCCTATTATATTAATTACAGTGTCGGCAAGTAACACACGGGGGAGGAGGAAACCGTTTAGTACCTTGTTAATCTTGTCCTTCACCCGGGCAACAAGTACCTTGGTGCTGCGGGGTACTTTGGTGTTAGTGAGGAGGATTCTTAATAACGGCACCCTGCAAGTTAAGCATACACAACAGAGAGTTAATTGTGCTGCTCTGCAGATACACTCATATTAGCCAGATCATTTTTATTTTCTCTAAGAGGAGAAACTAAGATCACTGTGTACTCTATTAAATGAAAACAAATTAAAAAATGTTTATCAGTGTCAATACCTGCTCAGTGGTATAATCTTCCCAGCCAAGAATCTCAGCATGCCACCTACGAACATGGAAATCTTCATCATTAAGATGATCATGAAATAATAAGCTGTTGTGGTAAAATACTCCTGTATTAAAGGGTTCTCTCTGTCCACAGGAGGGAAAACACCAGGTGTAATGTGCTTCAGATCATTTCAGGCCTCACCCCATGTTCCTACAGCGTTGTCCACTCCTGATGGGTTTCCGTGGATGATCTTCTCCCCTTGGAAAGCCCAGCTGTTGATCAGCTCCAGGTCCTCCTGACACCACCTGCATTTATTCAAAAACTATTTAATTGACTTTGTCGGACCAAACCTCCAACTACCTCTTCATCTGCTATCAAAAACAGTGACTGGGAGGGATAGACTGTTTATAAATGGTTATACAGCTCAGCACAGGATTTCCTGCATGATGCAGTACAACATTATTCTACTGACGATACATCTGAAAAGAAAAGTGTTTTTATTTCCAAGAACAGAAAAATGATTAAGCATTATCTTACATCACTGACACTGTGTTGAAATTTTTAGTTTTGACTCAAATTTCTGTAACATTTTTAAATGTTTTATTTCGGTAAGTATAAATTACTTTTTATACTTAATGCATAAAAACAGCGTTGAACTTTAAATATTACTTATGACTTTAAATTCTAGTGTTGTCAGGACTCATGTAAAGCACTTTGTGGCTAATGTCTGTGAAAAGTGCTATATAAATAAACTTTACTTACTCACTCCAACATTTTATTTAGTTCTGAGTAGAAGACTAATCAGTTGTGAAAATGCGTTTGTTGAAATCAGAACAAAAATAAACTTTAAATGTGTTTAAGTGACCAACTCCATAAGAATGTTTCAAATGATTGCAGAGTTAAGGGGTTGAAATGGGAAAGCGTAGTGTTTAATTAAAGAAACAAAAACAGTGAAAACTTTTTTTATTCTTTTTATCCTCACCTCTGGGAGCTGGTTGTGTGGCTTTGTGAGACATAGATATTTAACACCCTTGGAAAAGAACCCTAGCTTTACTAAAAGGCAAATTAAACAAAGATTGATGAAAATTCTAACATCAAAGTCTTTTCAAAGATGATTTCTTATTCAGAGGCTTCTGTTTTAGGTAGCATTATACCGTATCAACATGTACGTTTGTAACAAGTGTTTACACCATGTGAAGAAGTTTGGTAAGTAAGTATAACCTGATATCAGTCGTTCTCCATAAACTTCTAAACAAATACCATTTTTAAGACATACACAGTACGGGATGTGCAAAAAGTCCAATCAGTCCTGGTTCAGAGAACATTGTTGTAATTAATCGGAACAAACTGCATACACAACTCTTAAGAGAGAACTCACCAATATGTAAGAAAATGGAACATACTGTCTTTACCTGGCGGTGTGATCGCACTCTTTGAGAGGGGAGGGGATGGCTCCACTGGCACAGAGCAGAGCTGCAGCTAAACACACCGAGTATGCAGCACTCGAGCCGAGTCCTGCTCCAGTGGGCAGCTCTGACCACACCGTCAGCGTCAGGCTGGGCAACGCGCTGAGGGGAAAAAGTAAAGTAAAGAAAGTACAAACTGAACTTCTGTTTGTATATAAACACTTAAATACTGTCTCTATGACTTAGCAGTGTTGGTTACAGATTACTGCAAATATGATTATAACACTACAAGTATTTACTTTTACAAATGTCATAGAAGTTTTAATTAAAAAAAAAAACAACACAACCCAAAAACATATTTTACAATAAACAAAGTATTTTATAAGAAATGTGTAATTCTCTTTATTTACAATCACATTAAGCGATACAGTAACAGTAAAACTTTACTGGCTGTGTAATAAATTGTAATCCATACACTTCTCTCAGCAACATTAACTAGCTTGACATCACTGTCAGTGTCTGTCAGGGAAGCTGCTGCTGGGCAGACAGGGGAATACTCTAAACTAATTGTCCGGCTCTTCTCTCGAGGGAAAAACACATCCAGACTTGTTAAAGGCTGCACCTTGGCCCCCTGCCAGACTCTCATTAGTGGTCATCCTGTCAGAACCCATCACCTCGCTCAGACACGGCTGCACTGTGTCAGCGTCGATTAAACCCCGCCAGCAACCTGCAGCTCTAATGTTCCTGAGCATCTTCCCTGTTCACAGCTGCTGGAGTCACAACAGCGGACTTCCTGCCTCTCAGGCCACCTCTCTTAGCTATCTTCATTTCCACATGAAGGGATTATTATGCAGAAAAATGGCCCTCAACTCCCTGCACATGTCTATCTCAATTGGGTTAAATCTTTTACAGCAGTAAAGAAAAGCCAATACATTCATTTGTCAATTCACAGAAAATTGGTAAGCAAATAATCATTTCAGTCCTTCTTAAAGAAAAGTTCAAGTATTTGCTGAAGTCAGCTTCTTTCACACAAGGTTTGCCTTTTGTCTGAAGACGTCCCTTTTGGGTTCTGGAACATTCTGATGAGCATTTTTCTTTTTTTAAATGTCTCAACTTATTTCCTGTTAAGAAGCCTATCCTCAACTAGTTCATCCCTTACATACACGTGACAAAAAAAACATTGATCAGCCAATTTCTATTTAATTTGACCTAGGCTGTCACCTGCAAACTCACATGTTCAGGTCTGACAGGCTATAGATTACAGACATAGAGGAGGCTGCATTCTTTGAAAGTCTATATACTTTTTTTCACATCCAAAATTACACAAATAAAACATCTATTTTTTTCTGACATGAACAGTTAGTCTCAGATCAGGTGAAGACCCCCCCCCCCCCACACACACACACACACACTTATCCCCACAAATCACACATACTGCCCAGTACAAAGTAGAGAATTCTCCAAGTTGTAATATTGTAAATTTTTTCTCTCTCTCTCTATCTCTCGCTCTCTCTCGCTCTCTCTCGCTCTCTCTCTCTCTCTAACACACACTCTCAACAGAGTGTACGTCTGCAGCTTCTCACTGTTACTTTTTTAACTGAACTTTTAAAGGTAAAACAACTCGCACGGCCGCTCTACAACCAGAAGACATGAGTGCGTCCTGTTCTCTAGCTTCCATATTGTGTGGCCATATGAGTCACATCGCAGCAATGATTAAATGAAATCTAATAAACAGAATAGAAGTACCACCTCACCTTGATCGAAATAATGAGATGTAGATGTAGAGGAAAGATAACGTGGCCATGTTGCAAGTATCCAAGTTTCCATTTGTTACACCAAGAAAATCCCGCAGTCTGCCCACAAGTTCAGCATCCAGAAGTTTCACCTCCTCCCTCTTATCTGTGGACATAAGTATTATTAACCATCAGCATGAGTAAACTAAACACACTTAGTTTTACCTGTAGGTATTTAAAATACAAAATAATAATAATAATAATAAAATCTATGATATTATATTTTATACAACGCTAAATGTTAAATCTTCACATTGTGACGTTCATGTAAATAGAAGTTTTTCCTGTTAATGTTTTTGTTTCCAAAGGCTGATACCATGTAAAAGTCCACAGACATTATGCAGACAGTTTATCACTGCATTATAACCTACAAAGGTTTTATTCTAGGCTGCTAAACTCTTCTTACAAATGACCCTGAGTGCAACATGATGATAAAAGTACCTCATTCAATGTTAATTAATATTCATAAATATGTTTGATAGAATTTACAAAAAATCCTTAAAAACAGTGATTCCCTGCAAGCACTGGACAATTGGATGCAGGGTAACGATGAAACGTAAAATATCTGACCAAATGGAAGTGTTCATGGTCCCCAGTTTTGTATCATGGCTTACCAAAAGAATAAGGAATGAGCTGTGACAGTTCGGACAGGTCCCAGCAGAGGAATGTGTCGATATTTGGAAGGTTAATGCACACTTTGTCCGTGGTCGTAGCCTTTAACCTTAAATATGTTCTCAGGTTCAAACTGACAGCAAGAGCCACCTGTAATGGAGCACAGAGTACAGGGTCATTTTTAAATACAGTGGGAAATTTGTAACACTTGTTTAGCACATCTTAGAGCAGGGGTGGGCAACTGGCGGCCCGGAGGCCACATGCGGCCCCCATCAACCCCTCAACGTGGCCCTCAGGTCAATTTTTACACATCAATTAATTGGTAACATGAAGAAAACATGACAAAATCTGCCATGAAATCATGAAAACCAGAAGTATGTCCATAATAATATTTGATCACTGGCATATGTTGAGTTAAATTTGAGACATAATTGACTGCAATCGTTTTTTGTATGCTACAATTTGGCCCTCTGGCAGTGAGAATTAAATGAATGTGGCTCTTGCTGTGAACGAAGTTGCCCATCCCTGTCTTAGAGTCATTGCAAAGTAAGCTCCCTCATTCCTACAAACAAGGAATCTGATGTTTTGGAAATGTATTATATTTTAGATTCATAGCATGTCATTTCCAATGAAATAAACCTTTTTTTTTTTTTTTTTCATGTGTGCTAGACCCTCGTCCCTGGTTATTATTAGTCAAGCAATTACACTAAATAAATGTAAGATGGAAAACTGTCTAAACATGCAACGTTTGAAATATGTTATGGTATTTTTGCAGTGTGATTTACTGACTGATGATTGTTAAGTGTAAATTGGTTTTACCTTTCCGTGAACAACTGCATGCTCTCCGTGCAGGATCGCCTTCCCTGGAGCAGACACGTAGAGGTCTGTGACTTGCATTACTGTAACAGTTTTCAGAACTAAATATGTCCAGAACTAGTCTGCTCGGAAACCCTCTAATTCAACTTGTCACTGTCAAGTCACACACTAATAATAACAAGCTTAGCCAACTTTACGTGCTGCTAATCCTCCAAAGCAGACAAAAGCAGAAGGAAACATGGACCCAATATGCAGTCTTCATGAAAAGTCGACAAAAACAGTGAGTTGAAACTGCATTTTTTCAAGAAAAGCTCTTGAAATGCTCTGTGGATAGACACTTCTCAACGCCGTGTGGCTCTGCTTTAGAAAATCATGTTAAAAACATAGTTGTCACAGAGGAGGAGGGACGAACATGGAGTTTGTCTGACACTATCCAATCAGGACCAGAGCGAGTTGAACCGATATTGTTTTACCCAATCAGCATCCCGCATTCGCCAACCGCACGGTGTGTTGACCAATCGTGCCATGAAACGAAAACGCCCATTATCTACGGAAATCACGAACGGACAAAAAAGGTTATCAGCTATTTCCAAGAGTTACCCTCTAGCTTTTTAGCATAACATGACTTCAATGATGATAAAACCTGTGCACCTCCGCTGCGTTGTTAGGGTCTGCAGGCTCGTAAGCCGGCATCGGACATGGATAACATCGTGTTCAGACAGAAGGTAGTTTAACATTCATGCTCTCTGTGAAAGAACACCAACAAGGAGCTGATCGTGTCATTCATGTAACTTTGGTTATATATAAGTTGTATCTGTAAAACATCAACTATGTAAAGCCAGTGTTAGTATTGTAGTAAACACACTATGATGTAGAATAAGTATTGTTTGATTCTGAACGAGACAAACATGGACTTTATATCAAATGTTTATTTTTGTCAATCCTGTCCGACTTGTCAACAGTTTTGCCACTGAAGGAGAAAAGGGACCCAAAATATACACCAAAACCGGAGACAAAGGTCGTCTAAGAAAGCTTCACATTATGTTTTTATATATTTTCTTTAAAGTCAGGAGTCCTTACAAAATGTGCTTCATTCCCTCTTTTACCATTCAAAGGTTTCTCAAGCACATTCACAGGAGAAAGGAGGCCAAAGGAAGATCATATTTTTGAAGCCTTGGGAAATACAGATGAGCTGTCATCAGCTATAGGGTAACATTTGTATCATTTATATTATCACACAATCACTTGAACACTTTTGTTTTCTTTAATTTCATCGGTTACAAACCCACTCAATGTTTTTAATTTTGCATTTCAGGTTGGCTCGAGAATTTTGCCTTGACAAGGGTCACACATTCACACATCAGCTGGACAAGGTGTGGTTCTCATACAGCTCACAGAAATGTAGCATGAACCAGATAAGATTTCTTGACGGTGTTTTGATCCTTTTTTTTTTGTAGATCCAGTGCATTTTACAGGACGTGGGCTCCAACATTGCCACCCCGCGGTCATCTGCAAGAGAAGCTCACATTAGTATGGATTTTCTTTTCCCTATTACATTAAAAATGTGATTTGTTGGCTTGATCTCTTGGGTTCATTTTTCTTTTTCTTTTGTGAGAGAGAACAAAATTCACAGCTCAGCCAATTGCAGACCTGGAAATCTGGATTGATGAATTAACAGAAGAACTCCCTCCACTGACAAACTTCATTTTACCTGTAAGTCCATTTCTAAGTCTGAGTTCTGATGTAAGCCAAGTTGTTGCTGTGTTAATAAATTTGTCCTGTGCGTAACAGTCTGGAGGGAAGAGCAGCGCAGCTTTGCACTTGGCTCGGACAGTTTGCCGGAGAACAGAACGCAGGTAAGCTACAGCGTGCCTCCTATCTTAAGTAATGGTAAAAGACCCTCTTAGTCTTGCATTTCTGACAATGTGTCCTGACGGATCTTTGTTCTGGTTATAGTGTTGCTCCAATTGTGCGCTCAGGCGAAGCAGATCCAGATGTTGCCAAGTTTTTGAACAGGTCAGTCCAATACATTGCATACAAATTAGCATGAGAACATGCTTTGTCTAATTACAAATCTGATAAATGTCCTTTAATGTTCAATCAGATTGAGTGACTACCTGTTCACCGTGGCCAGACATGCCGCCATGAAGGAAGGCAAGGAGGAAACAATCTACAAAAGACCACAATGACCAGATTTTAAATGATAACAAGATATAAGATCAGATAGGTCTGTCTTGGTTTGGGGATTGTTGGTAATGACCGTGTTTCATTTTCACTATGTATGTATATATAAAAATAAATCTGTAAGGTTTTGAAATTGTTTTTTATCTTGATTTTATTTCTTCTCAGAATAATGTGACGCTAAGGGGCAACAATAAAACTGGCAGAATCCTAAATCTTCTCCCAATACATACAGTATACTTTTGGGTAATAAAACTTTGTAGTGCAGGTAAAGCTTCAAACATTCAGGGAAACTTCTGTACAGTCAATGCAAAGCAACTGAGAACTTTAAGTAATGGACAGCAACAATTGACAGTTCAAGGAGATTTCTATTCCTCTCTAAGATGTGGCTAAGCCTAGTCATATGTTTTATTTTTCTTATATGTTTTAAACACACACTAACGATACATTAGCACATTAGCAATCCGGCTGTCCTCCATCATGGCTCTGTCGTCACCCCCCACGCAGTCACAGGATCTGGCACCAGCCCTGTGTCTTCTGGGACAAGGTGCTGGCCCATGTCATCAGAGACAGATTGCGGTCCTCATAGGGAGGGTAACGCAGATTTGTAACACATTCGAAGCCCGTGCCTCTCAGCAGGCATGATTTCCTGTGAGAGAAGGTCTCAAAGCTGTGGCGGCCGTGGTAGGCACCTGTTCCACTTGCACCTGTCAAAAAGAGTTATATATTTATTCAGACACTGTTTGGTACATTTGGCACCTTTTGGCTGACCACTTACCAACTCCACCAAAAGGCAGAGTCACCATCAGACTCTGCAGGACGCTGTCATTGGAGCAGAAGCCTCCACTGGAAGTCTCACTTATTAGCCTTGAGATGACCTGCATTGTCAGGAAAGCCATAATGTGAATAAATGCACCAGGCTCAGGCAGTCAATACTAAGTGTCTTAACTCTGGCTGGTACCTTGTGATTGTTGGAATATGCATACACACAGAGGGGTTTCTCCTGCTTATTAATGAAGGTGATGGCCTCGTCAATATTGTTTACAGTTAGGACAGGAAGAACTGGGCCAAAAAAGTCATGTTGCATGATGGGATCATTATCTTCCACAGTTAAAACTGTCGGCGCTTGGACAGAAAAGGAAATCATTTTTTAAATGTAAAGAATATTACAGAGTCGACATTGTATCACAGAGTCCCACACAGTTCGCTTACCAATATACCTCTCTGCTTCGAACACTTGCCCTCCCACAGCCACTTTGCCAGATCTCCACATCAGGTCTCTGGTACGGTTGAAGACCTCTGAACTGACCATCCTGCCATAACTACGGGACTCTCTCGGATCAGAACCATAAAAATGCAGCAGGCAGCCCTTCAAGGCTTGAACCAGTTGTGCTTTTACAACCTTGTGGCACAGGATGTAATCCGGAGCCACCATGCTCTGTCCAGCGTTGTGAAAACGCGCCCATGCGATGCGCTGAGCGGCTTTTTTAATCTCACAGTGTTGGTCTACATAACATGGGTTCTTTCCAGACAAAACCAGGGTGAAAGGCGTTAGTGAGCGAGCTGCAGCTTGAGCAATTTTGGTTCCTTCCTCCCTATTTCCTAGGCAATAACAGAAATCAGAAACCACTTCAAAATATTGAATGTTCTGTCAAAATGTATTTAGAGCTGAGTTTTATCTGTACCTGTAAAGAAGACATGGTCAAATTTCAGTTCCATAACTTCAGGCAAGTCATTAGTGCCTTCAAGTATCACATGGAAGCATTCCTTGGGGAAAAGAACAATCACCATTAAAGGTCTGAACTATCAATTAATATAGATTACAACCTCAAATTCAAAGAATGAGAGTCAGGTTTTGAGCTGGCCATGGATTAAAAAAATGTGGGGTATTTTTTTACATACTCAAGAGATACAACATAACATAGTCTCTTTCAAGTCTCATCTGACCTTGAAAGTGATGATTTGAGTCTGGTTGTGTGCTCTTCTTGAAAGCACACAGACCAAACTCGGTCATTTAACAAAACTCATACATAAATCATTGTGCTAAAATTTGTGCAATGAAAAAAAAAATAAAGCATTTATTGCACAGAAAAAAACAGTCTTAGTGAATGTTGGACAACTAATGAGTCTTCTGTAACTTTATTTGTTCAAATGACTGAACTCATCATCCCTGTTATGTAATGACTCACATTGTCCAGGTAGAAAGGGGCGAGTCGATGAAGACACTCTGCTGTGTGAGCAGTGCACATCGAGGGGCTGATGATTGCACAGTTTCCTAAACAGATTCATTACATATCATCAGTAACCTTTGGTGAAATGAAAAAGCACGAGTATTTGACTTCTTAAACTAGTGTCTTGAGTCTCATTACCTGCTGCTATGGCTCCTACCAGTGGCACCAGACACATTTGGACAGGGTTACACCAGGCCCCCTTGATAAAAACCACCCCCAGCGGCTCACTGACCACCAGACACTCATCCAACGTGGTGCACTATTTCAGACAGACCAGCTCAAAATTAGGTTACATTAAACAGAGTGAAAGTGGGATTATTGAAAAGAGGTCAAGGCAATTTAGTTTAATCTGCTTTGGCAGGGCTGGAACAATACGTGTCTTTGTGCTAGCACGACGGAATATGTTCTCAAGTGGGTTATTTAAATCATAAATCATCTCAATATTACTAATATGTTTTAGTGCAAAAAAAGGTAAAGTTTAATAAAAAGTCTCACCAAGTTTCTCTCCACATGCTGCGGTTGCATCCACTTCTTAAGGTTGTTAATAGCATGAAGTGCCTCGTTTTTGATGGGAATCAGTTCTGATGAAATTGTCTCAAATCGAGGCTGATAAAAAAAGAATTAAGAAAATTATTCATAAATGCCAAAAAAAATAGCACTGTTAAAGCCACATGTATATTTTTAATCAAGCACAAACATTGTAGGTGCGGCCTCCCATTCTGACCTTATGAAGGTCCTTTTCAAGAGCATCCACAAAATCACCCTCATTATCTTGCAGCATCCGCACCAAAGCCTCCAGCTGGGCCACTCTGAAGCTCTCCTTTAGGGTGCGTCCAGCTTGAAAGGTGACTCGGGATCTCTTCAGCAGATCCACACACACCAGAGGGTACGTCTTAAAACACGGCTCCCCCGGCCTGGTCCTGAAACAGCAGCAGCATCACAAGTTTTTAACATCACAGGGCAATGAAATAAATAAAAAAAACACATCCTGAATCCAAACTCTAGATCATCATCATTGTGATACCTCCTGCATGTTAACCGTCCGTTTCTCTGACAACCATAGCACGCCCTCATACTCATGTTTATTCCAGTCAAGTATTCTCCACTGCTTGCCTTTCTTAACAGTGTTTGTAGCCTACTATAAAGCCTGGTTAAGTAAAAGCCCACGGCAGGGCAGGGAGAGTAGTGAAAATCCAAACACATCAGCCAATCAGGTTCCGCACATGAACTCCTAATAAAACCAAGAAAAGCTCTCAATTATATATTTATCAACCCAGTCACTCTAAAGGCATCATGTGGAGAACAAGGAGATTTACAGTGTTCGATTGACTAACTCAGAGTTATACAAATAATGCATATGAAGGTAGCTTCTTGCACTTTTTGCAATAGAATTTTATTCTGTTGCCATAAAAAAACAATTTAGTCAACAGAATGAAGGTAACTGTATTTTATACCATTTTAACCTTTTCTAACATTATAACCTATTAGAAGAAGAGTAAGGATTTCTGGAAGAATGTCACCTATACTTTCAAAGGGTCAAGACAACCAACGCATTTGGTATTGTGAAGGTCTTATCGGTGTGGTTTGTAGGGTATGACAGTATAGGGTGCTGTAGGTTAACAGCCTACTGGAAACGTAAATTGGGTGTATTTAACTTTGTAGCGATTTTGTAGCACAAGGTGGGAGAGGGGCTCTGCGCCATGTTCATGGTTCTTGTGGAGGTTAATGTGTAACAGAACAGCCCGCCCACTCTTACCAGGTTTAACCAACTATGGGTCAAACATGCAAAGTCATGCCATTGACTTTCCATTATATACAAAAGACAGAATGTGCAGGTTTTACAAGACATTTTCCATTCCATTATTATTATTATTAGCCTGTAACAGAGACCTACATACTACACTCCCATCATGCAATATGCTCTGTGGCGACGTAGGTCTTGTCAGCAGGTGAAATTGGAACAAAAAAAAAAAAAGAGAGAAAGAAATAATATAAAGAATTAAAGTAAATGATTTTATACTAGTGTAGGTCTACATGATGTAACATTATAGTGCCAAACATAGCCTAAGTACACATTTCAAAGAAACTGTATAAAGACATGACAACTTTCACAGGAAGGGTAAGAAGATTTCCAGGAGCATTTTTAAATGATTTATTGTACTAAAAGAGTGGAAATCCAAAATCAGCATCATTAGCAGTCCACTGGTACATTTAAAGCCTCTAAAGCCTACTTATGACATCATTTTTAAACAGATGAGTGCCCTCATCAGACAGAACATACAAGCTTGTGAGGTATCTTTCATCCCTCTCGCACTAAAACACACTTTACTGTCGTGTGTCGTGTAAATCCAGCCAAAGCAAGATCCTCCTGACTTGATTTATCAGATTAAAAATGTGTTTAATCTCATTAGTATACTGAAGGTAAATTCAAGACAACCAAAGTTATTTATACATGTATGTGTGCTGGTTGCCTTTTAATTAATTTTCTGTTGTTTTTACACAAGTTAGTGGCTATTATATTATTTTCAATAAACATTACGATAAGGAACTGTATGGTCAAGGGATTGAGTTACTTAATAAATGTATCAATACTCATTCATCATCTGTGGGGACAATAAAGATACATTTGACCTTTGACCCTTTGATGACTGAAAAGTGTTTTTTTTGCATAAAGAATGTGGTAAAGATTGGCTAATTCTTTTAACCCTTTCTTTAAAAGCTGCAATCCTCTTTCTGCTGAATGAATGTAAAGTCTCTTTGTATTTTTAATATGGAACTGAACCCTGTGTAAAGAAGTGTTTAGGCCTTTAAGGTAACATTTTCCCGCATGTCCCCTTTTCCAAACAGCAGACAGGTGTGCAACATCTCAATCACATCAAGAAGACAGTCACATTTGGTTGATGAACCAGTCCATGACATCATGTTGTGAGGTTTCTTTTCTAAACCTCAGATTCATTTTTCCGCATGGCTTAAAAAGTCCACAGAGATCAGAGAGCATCGTAGTCGAACCCTCCTTGGTTTGTTGTATTTGTAGTGTTGGTTGAATTTCCAGACTATTTATGTTAGTAGGAGCAGAATAAATCCAGGTAAGTAAACCCCATTTATATGGCTTGTTTCCAATATGTGATTATTGGTTAGAGTTGAAATAGAGTCAGACATGAAAGAGCGAGGAGGAGGGGGGGGGGGGGGGGGGGGGGGGGGGGGGGGCATTATATGAGGCACTCAGCGTTATTCAAAGGTGTAGTGAGAAATCATTAGTTTTACTATTATTACATACAAAGACTAACATTGATGATTCACTTTACTCTTCATTTTTTGGAGTGGAGGTCACACACAGATGAATGAAGAATTGTGTCTGCTATACTTGGCAGTTACAAATACTGACAAAACACGTCCAGTTTAGTTAAACACTACAGCAAGGACATCTCTTTTTTTAAACCAGCAGGATCAGATTTTTTTTTTTTTGTTCGTGTCTAGAGATTCTGCTGCTCACCCGAATGCGTCAGATGTTAAGATTTGTTTTTAATGTACTGAGAACATAAAACCGGTGGGCCCATGTCTCTCTCTCAGGTGGCTGCAGTGTCTTTAATGGGGACAAATGGAGTGAGGTCAGGTTGATTTTTCCTCCTAAATGGGACGTAATGTAATCAACACAGAATCAGTGTTATGACTCACTCCTCCTTCATGGGGGTTGAACACAAGACATTGATTTGTCTTCCATTTATAAAAGATGCATTATGTTCAGCAAAACATTTTAAGACTCATCCAATATCAGCTAAAATTTGCCTGGATAATGGAGTCCAAGCTTGTAAGTATATTATCAAAGCATCGCTTGGATTCACTTGAGTGAGTTGACCACGTGTCTAATGGCTTGCATTGCATCTGTATTGCTTTCCAGTTCGCTTAAAGTGGGAGTGATAGATCCGAGAGCGATTCTGTTAAGCCTGAGAAACAGAGATCTAGCCACTGTGTGTCTGTATTTCATCGAGTTACACACAACATATTGAGTTTTGGGAGTGGCAAAGGGAGATGCTAAAAATTGGATTGTGCTGCAGAAACAGCATCCCCTTTGGTGTCAGGGAGTGGAGCTCATCCAGTTTAGAGGGGTTTAAGATCCTTCATGGTCCCCCTTTTTGTTCCGGTGAAGCCCCTTTTGACCGACAGGCTCTAGTCACTGTAAGACGAGCATTTTGCGAGGCTCCGACTGCTGAAGACAGTCCTCCTGCCGTGAAGATTGTCCTGATGCGACAGAGTTATGATAGCTCAAATCCTGTGTTCATACTGATGGCGTAGCGCAGCTTGTCCCGTAAGATGCTCTTCTTGCTGTAGTTGGGCAGCTTGAGCAGGTTGAAGCACGTTGATGAAGTGGGGAGCCGACCACCGGGCTCCTTCTTCCGGATTGTGAAGAAGCCCCTGAGGACACTGCCGAGTGTGTCTCCAGTGTCCTAGACACAGAAAGTGCTTTGTTAGTACTTAAGCAACAACTTTAAGAAGGAAAAAAAAAAAAACATCTCTGGTGCTCTTCTCTTTTGATCCTCACCTGATCATCTGAAACTTCCACACATCGGATGGAGAAAGGTGGTTTGAGGTAGGCAAAACCTAAAAGAGGTGGCCTCGAGCAGCTGGTAACAAACTGTAAAGCAAATAAGATATTTAAATTAGAAAATACTTCACCACATTGCAATTTAAATTGAAAAGAAAAATTGCTATGACAACCACAAAATAACAACTTCTTACTTTAAGGAACATAGCTCTCTCTTCTGCAGTAAAGTCACTGGACAGAATGTCCCACAGCCAGATGATGACACGATGGCTGCTGTGAAATCCTCCATAATACACCGTGTGTTTTCTGATTTTAAAGAAAGGACGAAGACATGAAAGATACGATGAAAATACTTATCCTGCTATTTTGGGACACACGCCAATAAAAACTTCAATGAGTATGACTGGTATAGTGACAGTTAAGATGACTCAAAACATACTTGAGGTCATCCAGATCTATCTCAGCATTGTCTCCCGAGACGAGACGCTGAACCTCAGGTGTGGAAAACATGTGCAGCCACTCTGGGTTTATGATGCTGCGGAAGCCCCGAATGAAAGCCGCCGTCTGCTCCTTAATCTGCGTGTGCATCCGGAAGTGAGCCATGAGGTGGATGTAGCTGATCCTGCGGGAGATGATGGAGTCAGACAGTGAATTTATTTACCGCACGACAATCAGAAAAAGGAGAACAGGTTAGACTTTTTTCTTTTTTGTAATCGGATATGGATTAACATACTTGTTTTCGTTGGTGACTGGCATAGTTTTCCCTCCAGGTATCAACTCGTGACAGACAAGCTGTAAGGCAAGATACAAAAAACGCTGTTTACATCATACATTGAACTATTCTAACTATCTTTTCTTGAAAAGACAAAATGCACGATTAATAACAGAAAATAAAATACATATGTGGTGAAGAATTAGGTTGGGGAATATATAGGGACATTACTACAGTTCAACTTAATCTTCTAATTAAAGTACAACTGTTGAGGCAAAGGATTATCTTTTCTTCATTCTTACCTGCCCCATAACGTCCTCATCATAGGATAACGACAGTCCCAGATCCCCTACGTCTCCGTCATAGCGCTGAAAGAACAAACGAAATCAAAGACGTGAGATAGAGCTGAACCTGCGACAGATGAATGAAAAAATGCCCGATTGGTTTTTCTCCCTGACCTTGATGGAAGTGAGGTTCTTATAAAACTCAGAGTCCAGTGAGGGCAGCTCGTCGATGGAGCTGTAGAAAGTGCTGTGATGGTGACCCAAGACTTGACTGAGAAAGAAGGAGGCGAAAGGGACGTCGACCACAATGCCCTGAATATAGAGGAATAACACATTCACTCAAGATCACCTGAAACACTCTGCTCAAAGAGAGGGCAAACAAAAAAAAAAAAGGAAAATCCCAAGTATACCTCGTATACAGCTTTCCCGAGCATCTTCCCCACAAACTCAAACAGCTGCAAATGGTTCTCATGGATATATGATGTAGGTGAAGGATACAGCCTCTCATTTCCACTTGTAGTCTACAGAAACAAATATCACACAAAAGAAGTAAACTCGATGTCAGCAGCGGAAGTGTGACGCCTTTTAATAATGATTTTTATTTTCCTCATATTACCTTGAACAGGTTGAGAGCAGGATTGAACACTTTTTTAATGATTTCCTCCAAAAACTCTTTGAACACGCCGTCCTGATCGATACCGGCCTCGTCTACTCCAAGATCATTGACAAACTTCACCCGAATCACACCTTTTATAGAGTTGGCTGGTAATCGACGGAGCTGGTCATATCCATCCTGACAGAGGAGGGAAAATGAAGAGTATTAGGAAACAATTGTTACGTCATACTTTAATTCAAGACTCTATCTGATCTGTTGTCCTTACCTCTAACATCCGGGAGCGTCTAATGGTAATATGTGTGACATGTGGTGAAGCAGAGCTCGTTTCAACCAATCCTAAACTTTCTTTTTCCTTTGTGACAATGTTCCGAAACAGCAGCACCCTCTAAAATGAGAGAGGAGAGTAATCATAGAGTTGAAAATGAAAATTACACTCAAGTGTTTACTGAAAGGATTGTGGTTACTCACATTTTTGTGTGGAATAACATGTGGGATGTACTGCAGCAACAGCTGGGCTCTCCTCTTGCCTTTCTCCAGCTCTTGGAACAACAGGCTGGGTTTTAGGTCCCTGAATGCAACACCACAAAGATGTAGAGTTGAGCTTTTGAATGTTTTCACAGAACAGAACAAGCTACTGTTCCGTGAATAACAGCTTTGTTTAAAAGAAGATGATAAAACAGTAGTTATGACCAGCTTTTCGAAAATGGAAAATATGAAGAGCTGTTTAGTGTTTGTGATTACTTTCGCAGCCAGTGCTCATCCGGGGTGAATCGTCGCCTGCAGTCCCGCTCATAAAGCACCATCAACCAGCCATGAACACTGTGGAACAACTCCAGCTTCTCTCCCTTTGCATTTTCTTTTTTAAAACACAAGATATTAAACAGATTTTCCATTAAAAGTGTTCCTTTTTAACTAATCGATATCATAAGTTCAAGAATGAGTAAGGGTCATTCACTCACCTAAGATGCCATCCCAGACCATCTTGTAGACAAATGTGTTCAGAAATGAGGAGATGGTGTGGAGTTCTTCTATCTTGAAAGATGTCTGTTCCTCGTAGACTTCAATGTCATCCAGAATCCTGCGACACATTAAAGGTGAGTTATTAAATGTCAGTCCCTGTGCTGGGAATCTTGTGCACACAAGAGTCAGGTTGAGGGAATTTACGTGATGAGGTGCCGTGAGCAGTCACAGAAAAGCATGAGCATGGCCAGGAGCTGTTTGGACTCTTCAGTGTCGTTGTTTAGACACTCCATGAAAAGTTTAAGCCCCCCCTGAGGACCCAGCTCACAGATGAAGGCCCAAAGTTTGGGTAGAAGTTCATCAAGGTGAGTCAGGCCTGCAGAAAAAAACAGAATGTCCAGTACCGAATTCAATGATGGACTCGTGAGTGTTTACAAAACACTGAATGTTTGCAACACAAAGTAAGACTCTCATACTGACCTGTGAGAATCTGGAGTCGTATTTGCGTGAGCGTGGATAGAGCTGTCTGATAGAGCACACAGATGCTGCAAACCTTCTGAACTTCAGCAGAGTCGACTCGCTTCCCTCCAACTGGTTTCAGAATGTTCCGTACAGAAGCCGACTTCTGAAACGCTCGCTTAAAGAGGTCTGTGAGGACACCGAGAAACAACACACCATGATGTAGAGAACTCAACATATAGAACTTATTTTGAACATTACAGTAGGTTAGGGTTCATTACTCACTTTTGACTGGTAGATTGTTTTGTGATGTGCTAGGTTGCGGGGGCGGGGGAGTGGGCTCCTGACTCTCCAGCTTTTTTGAGAGGACGTCACTGAAAAGTGTCCGAATGACAGAAACGCCCCACAGGTACTGAAGCTGTTTGGTGACCAGCGGCATTGATTCATTCAGACTAGGAACGGGAGGCAGAGGAGGAGACCAAAGTTCAGTATACATATCTGACATGATGCTATTTTAACATGCTAAAGTAAAAGTGACTGCTAAAGCATATAACATGACAGTTTTGTACGCTATAAAAAAAATCATATTACTGCACTTCAAAGGGCCACAAACCACATTTTTTTTGTACATTTTGTCCTCCAGAGCAATTCTTTATCATTATTTTTTTCTTCTGATTTGATTCAAGCAAATATAAATGTGTCACTGACCCGTAGTCTACAGTTTGGGAGAACCAGCCCAGGACAGGGTGCCAGTGGGTGAGGTTTGACTTCTTCTGGGACACATATCTCTGGCAGTAAGACAGCATGTCAGTCAGGTCCTTCACAAAATAGTTGGCCTCCTCTTCCAGAACTTTCTCATTAAGGAAGCCCAGGTGAATTAAGTTGCCTGTCAGACATCAGAGAAGTTCATTTGTGAAATGAACAATATACAGGACACACAGTGATTTCCTCACATGTACCCCACAATATACATCGACATAAGAACGCATATTGAAAAATCCTTTACCAAGCAGGCAAAGTGTGTGACTCCCCTCGAGACACACACAGATGTCCAAACACTGTTCTTCCCGGCTGAGAAACAGAATGAACTTCCGCAGCAGGTCATGTGTCTGAATGGACGCCATACACTGTCGCGACAAGGCAGAAGTTTAAATACACGTTGAACAATACAGAAGCGCCATGCAAGGAAGACATGATCTGTAACAGGGGTTTTTACCTCTGGTGTGAGCATGTTGAGGTGGGTTATGACAGCTGGAACTGACATGATGTGAATGAGGAATGATCTTAGCAGGTTATCGGAAAAGTGAGCAGCAAGGACCGGCCTGAAAAAAAAAACAGAGACTTTGGTTAAAAAGACAATCTTAAAATACAACAAAGTAAATACAAAGACTCTTCTTCATGTATGAAACTTTTTTTTTAATGATCATAAATCTACGGGCTCGAACTCACCTTAATGACAAGGTAAATATAGCTGTAAGAGTTCCTTTGGAGAGCGACGGTTTAGAACGAGCCAATCCATTGGTCAGCAAAATCTAAACATGAAAAGTTAAAAGATATCAAATCAGATTTTCATCATATGACATAAAGAAACAAGTTGTTTCACTAATTAATTAAATTGTGTGATAAAACTGAAAAGCAAAGCAAGCTGTTATACTGAACCTGCAGTGCTGAATAGAATCCCTTTTGATTGAGATGACCCATAATATTTTCACAAATCCTGGTCAAAGCAGGTCTAAGAGCTTCTCCTGAAATAATGCGGGGAAAATGTGATGTTATACTTTGCAGGGAGCGTGTCCTGCAATAACAGCAGTTGTGTTTATAAAACAAAACTTCAGCCTCTTTGAGACTCACCCTTTCCTCTGACTATCCGCCAGGTTGAGGTGTCAGTGAAGGTCACCAGCATGGTGAGGTACAGCGTTACCAGTTTATTGTCCTGAAGTATGTCAGGCTGCAAATCACAAAAAAGACAGGCAAATGTACAAAGTTGTAAAGTAACGTTTAAATAAAGTTATAAGAATCCAATCCAGACTAACCTTCAGACTTTTAATTCTTTGACAGCAAGTCCAAAGCACATCTTTAATCTGTTTGAGCCAGGGAATGGTGAGGTCTTTGGAGAGAGCCAAGGAAACATACCAGACCTGAGGGACAAATTTGAGAACAGCCACTGAGACAAAGCTAACTTTAAAAAAAATATTGACATATGGAGGGTTTAAACTCGTGCTCACTCACTTTAGGTTCATTTTCAGCCTCCATGCTGGCAAGGATTGCACGGCAGAGCTTTTCAAACCTCTGTGTGATGAACAAAATGATAGTCAATTGAGCGACCCAGCCAATGACAAGTTTAAAAACCACTATGTTACATTTACAACATCTCCAAAAAGTAAGCGTTGACAGCGAGGAGATGTTTTTTTTAAGTGAACTACCTCTACTTACATTCTTATGCTACAACAGTCTTAACAGCAACTCACCATCTTATCTTCTGGACGATATATGAATAGTAATTTCCGAGCTATTTTGAATATTGAGAGTGCATTTCTTTTAGTTGTCCCAGCTTCAGACGCTTGAAAAAATTCATCAACATCATTCCTGGTCAAACACAGAAAAAGAGATTTAACCATTGATTACGTTGGCATGTAAGTGAGTTAATACAGTTCTATTTCAAGCAAATGTGTATTCTTTAACTCGCTGTTTTTATAATCTACAAATCAATTGAGATTTTTAAATATGTGAAGTACCTTAATTGCTTCTGTAGTCTGCAGCGACAGAGAAATCTTCTGACCAGGGCTTGGATGTTGATTGCTGCTCTCTCCTTATCTTTTTGTCCTTTCCTCTCCTCCCTGGCCTGCCTGGCTTTGTCCAGGAACTCGGACTTGGAGCTTTGGGTTACACTGAACATTATGCACCCTGGAAAAGAAGATTTCTACCATTTGACTGCCATGATGCAAAAATATACAGTAATCATCCGCATGTTTGTAATGATACAATTTCAATGTTGGCCTAGGATATTGATCTCTGCTTTCTAAACATTGTAAACTACGACTAAAGCCTACTGCATCCTAACAAGAGAACAACATCATATTGTTTTGATCTAACATAGTGGTGAACTTACCTGCGATATTACTCAAATACAGCTTCTCTCTGGCCTGTAGGCTCACCTAGCGCTATACCTCCCAAGTCATTTGGCTGTCCTTCAGGTCCAAGCAGGAGGAAAGGCAAACGTAAGAAAAGGACTAACTTGCCATCTGTAGGACAGCGGGCAGTGAAGATGGAGCTGGTATAGTTAGCACACAGGGCTAGTCCTGGTCCTTCGACAATCGGTGTTAAACTGTCTCAAGGAGATGCAGTTCACGTTAAGTAAGCGCAATTTACGATCATTACATGCTTGTGTCTGGGATGTTTTCAATGACAGCTTCAAAAACACAGGGAACATACCGTTTCGAAATGTAAACAATGAGAAGGGATCCGTGCATTGACTGCAGCCATTAATCCCCAGTGTCGCATTAAATGTTTCCGGGTAGTTTGTCCAAATGTGTAATTCCCTATTAAAATATGTACCAATAGAAAGGGTGTGCTATGCCCGACTATCTTCGTTCGCGTAGAAGCGACAGCAACTTTATTTGTGATGGTGGATAAACCCTTCGCCCAGTGTACTGGGTGGGTGGTGGGGGACCGTTTTCACTGTTACTCCTTCAATAGCGGAAATGCGCAGGCTAAACCTACCGCAATTAAAGCTATTCTTTTATTATATAAACTAAAACGTTTCAAGTCTTGGAGATGTGCGACGTTAAATATAGTGTTGTTACTTTTGTCTCATTATCTGCAACGTAAACATCCTGTAATATCAAATAAAATAATATCCACTGTCCCTTTAAATAGAGTTCTGGAACGATGACGTAATTTTATAAATGCGCAACGTTGGACCGGAAGGAAGTGGGTGTTAGCTGATTGGCGTTAGCTAGCCACAATTCACAAGTCTGCTGCGGGTTCTATGGTAAATATATATACGTTTTATTAAAGGCCAGTGAAAAAACATTCTACAATGGAAGAGTAAAAGTATTTATTTGTATTGTTAGTAACATATTGTGTTTGTATTTTGCTCGACATGCTATAATAACGATTACTTTGGTTGATGCTAACGAGGTAGCTGGTTCGTTAGCCGTGCTAATCTGAAAAATGACTATTTACTGGATTTAAAAGTTACGATTCAGTGTTTTACAATCCACAGAGAGGAGGAAAGTAACGAACGGTGGCTAACACGTTGTTAAAGGATTTAAAAAAAAAGTATTTGCTGACAAGAGATTACAGTTTATTAATAATGTCTGCAGCATGTTTCAGGAACAGCCGATAGACATATTTACCCATGAAGGAAAAATACTTTGTGTGTCAGCTGTTTGTACTACTGTGTAATAATCTAAACATCTTTGTATTGTACAGCCTATAACTGCGATGAGACAACTATATGTGACAGTCCTAGAACTGGACCAAACTTGTCAATGTTATGAAGAAAATGTCATTACACATATACAAGTGTAGAGTAACGAAATTAGGTTTGGCATCTCACCAGAAGTGCAAATAAGCAGAAAGTGCAAGAATCTGTGCTATGTACAAGTAATTACAAAATTTACAGATGTAGACTAAAAAAGTGAATTATTGGGTATATATGGCTGGATTAATGGGATGCTATAATATAAGTATATTCTTCAGATTATAATATACAGATTAAGGTGCAGTGAGCATGCTATACTAGATTACAGATAATATACAGAATATGGACATATTTTACAGGTCGATAACTTATTGAGGTGATAAATTAATGGTGCTTCTAATGTATGTCAATCTTCAGTTGAAGGATAATGATGGTGATAATTCTTAACATTTTTTTTACTTTCTACAAATCCCTTAACAATACCAACAGTTCACCACAGAGACATGCTTCTCACACACATGCAGAAACAGGATCCTATGGACATGCACTAATGGAGAGATGTCAGAGTGACAGAGCTGCCCACAGCGGGCGCTTCTGAGCTGGTGGTGGAGAGGGGGTGTGGTGCCTTGCTCAAGGGCACCTCGGCAGTGCTCAGGAAGCGATCTGGCACCTCTCCAGCTACCAGACCAACTTCCATATTTGGTCTGCAACGGGACTTGAACCGGTTCCCAACCCAAGTCCCAACAGACTGAGCTACTGCCGCCCTCAATTAGACCGTTAGTGGAGAGATGTCAGCATAGCAACGTCCTGCTATATTTTGTCTGATTTACAGACCTTATATTATAAACAGGTTGTTGCAAGGGGGTTAGGGCTGAGTGCAACTAAAAATAATTAAAATAAATATTATTAATTTTTAAAAAGGAAATCATCTTTATTGTGGCCTTGTTTGTTTACAGTTCAACTTTTCCCACTCTAAACTAGGTGTGTTTAAACCGAGTAATCCAGTGTTATACCAGTCCTGATCCTGGTGTCACTTTTTGTTTTATCTTGTGTTGTCCCAGGAAGAGATGTCAGGAGAGAGTGTGGTGAGCTCGGCAGTGCCAGCAGCTACAACCAGGACTACATCCTTCAAGGGCTCCAGCCCCAGCTCTAAATATGTGAAGTTAAATGTTGGTGGAGCACTGTACTACACTACAATGCAAACACTAACCAAACAGGACACAATGCTAAAAGCCATGTTCAGTGGCAGGATGGAGGTCCTTACAGACAGTGAAGGTGAGCTTTTCTACGAAAACATGAAATAGTATGAGGGATTTATGCATTGGCAGGGATGCACTTATAATAATGTTCTCCATTTCAAATGAACAGGTTGGATTTTGATTGATCGCTGTGGAAAACATTTTGGAACAATCCTCAACTACCTTAGAGATGGAGCCGTGCCGCTCCCTGACAGCAGGCGGGAAACTGAGGAGCTGCTTGCTGAGGCCAAGTATTACCTTGTCCAAGGCCTTGCTGATGAATGCACCGCTGCCTTGCAGGTAACCTTACCATAGAGGGCCATCTGTTTTTTTTAATGTTAATACTTTTAGAGAGAGAGAGAGAGACTGAATCGAGCAAAGCTGAGGGAGAGGACAGAAATTAGCAATCAGGAATACAGCAGCAGAGAGGGTTATAAAATTGAGAGCAGGGCAGGTCTGCAGATGCCTTTTTTTTTTTTTAAGAAGACTATAATTAAGACATATATGTAAAATTCAACCATCCCAAGTGGCACATGGGAGTGAAAAGCCACTTCTGAAATCCACCTGCTTTTGGCAGGTTAGTGGGTGTTAATAATCAAGCCCTGTCCACATCTCTCCCCCTCTGTTCACAGTCATTACATACTTCCTGTTGCAGTTTCTCAGGTTGAGCTCCTTTAATGTAAACATTGTGTTTTTCCCTCCAGAACAAAGAATCTTATGAACCCCTGTGTAAAGTGCCTCTGATGACATCCTCCAAGGAGGAGCAAAAGCTCATTGCAACCTCTAATAAGGTCAGTTGTGCTGTCTTTTTTTTCTCCATCTTTTGCAGAATTTCTTATTTCCTATTAAGACACTTGGTTAATTGTCACCGTTTTTCAAAATACAATCTTTTTTTCCCCCTCACAGCCTACTGTCAAACTGCTGTATAACAGGAGCAACAACAAATATTCATATACTAGGTGAGTCTTTCATTTCATTTTTTTTAACCTTTATTTATTGTCGAGAAATCATTGAGGGCAAGCCCTCCATTTACAATGACGTCGAGAGAGTCTAAAAGGATTGGTTTTCTCGCTATGTCTGATTATTTATAAATCAATATTACTACCCGTTTTGATTTTTGTTTTTGTGTTTCCCAGTAACTCTGATGACAACATGCTGAAAAATATCGAGCTGTTTGACAAGCTTTCATTGCGGTTCAATGGTCGGGTACTCTTCATTAAGGATGTTATTGGGGATGAGATCTGTTGTTGGTCATTTTATGGCCAGGGGCGTAAGATTGCTGAAGTGTGCTGCACCTCCATTGTTTATGCCACAGAGAAGAAACAGACAAAGGTAAGAATGTATTGTAATAAACTGCCTCTGAAGATTTAATTTTTCGTCTTTCGTAATACTCGAGCAACAATAGGTTACCTAAATATCTCTAATGTAACTCTTCTCTGGTAGGTTGAGTTCCCTGAGGCTCGAATCTATGAGGAGACCCTCAACATCCTGCTGTATGAGTCGCATGATGGGAGGGGGCCTGATAACGCCCTGCTGGAGGCCACAGGGGGCGCAGCAGGACGATCCCATCACCTGGACGAGGATGATGAGCGAGAGCGAATCGAGCGAGTTCGTAGGATTCATATCAAACGACCCGATGACCGCACACACCACCACCAGTGACCTTTCACTCTTGACCCGTCATCCTGTGTCTCTAAACACGGACAGTCTTTGCACCACGTCTGTGCCTTACATCACCCAGCGCCTCTCTGTCTCACTTCCTCTCTTATTTTTACCAGCTTTTTCTCCAGGAGATTACTGTGAGATGAGTGTCTACAACAGTGTGTAGTGGTGGAGTGATTTTATTTGTGTGTTGTCATAGCGACATATGTTGTGTGGTCTTGTCCCTTGTTTATTTGTTTGATAGTCATGATAACTTCTATCAATGTTCTCTGCCAGATTTCCATTGACATGAGTATCAGCATTCATTAATGCAGGTTACAGTTACTTGTGTGTGATGAAAAAAATAGCGTATTATCAGAATAAATCTTTTTATTTGAGGTCCTAACACCATCACACCCAGGACATCAGGATTTATATTATGTAAGCAGCTAAAGTTTTATATAATTTTTGCTTCTCCTTAACCATGGCTCTGACGGGTCTACTGTGAGGTCATCAGGCCATAAACTAGGTGTTGTACACAGTAAGGCCACATGGGGGCACTGTTGAACTCTTAGACGATGTTACCAAGGTCTGTTTGGTACCCTGCGGATTATAGCAAAAAAATAGAAATTAAAAGATTTTGATACAGTAATCACAGATGGATGCAACATTTCACTGTAATGCTTCTTTCTTATTTACTTTTAACATGTATGAATTTTCTCTTCACTTCACTAAATGTTCATTATTTCAGTGAATGAAACCTGAGCTGTGACCAGAGGCGTTAAATGTACTTGGGCTGACTGAATGATGGGTGCTGAGGTTGAAGTGAATGACTGTAACCAGAGATCTCCCTGGCAGGAAGGGAGTCCTGTCTACAAGCATCTAACAGGGAGAGAAATTAGAGCTGTCCTTCATCGCTGCATTCATCACAGAATGAACCGTTTGCACACAATAGGTTTGAGGTAAAATATGTTGAACAATCACAGTACTTGTAGATCTGTTGTACAGAAGTGAACATATATGTATCTTTTATATTTATACGTACTTTATCACAAATAAATTTCTAGAAACACTTTTTTGGTCTGTCTTTAATATGCACATTCCCATCATCAGTGAACATACAAAAATATGATACATATGGCTTCAATGCAAATTTAGAGGGACACATTTAGCTGATAATGAGTAATGTCGAGTGTAAAACTTCAGATTTTAGATTGAACCGTTTGATTTGCTGTCTTAGGTTCAGCCTTTGCCTTCAGCATTGATGTTAAAAACAAATGTTTTTAGTTTGTTTTATTACATTAATTTTATTACGTTAAAATGTGGGTTTAATATTCATATGTATGGAACAAAAAAAACCTTAAAGTTTCTGAGTGGTGCTGTTTCTTTAAATGTGTGTTTCCTGTAGACATTTTGATCTCCCTGTAGGGGTTTCCTGATGAAATATTCAGGGGCTTCTTGTGTGTCTTCTCACCCCCACATATGTTACCGTGTCCTTGCCCGAGTCGTAACCTGCAGCAACAAACACTTTGGGTCATGCTGTTCCTTACTCAGCAGAATAATTCATTTCATTCCTCATCATCACTACATCTCCTCACCACCATCAGATGTCCATTCTTGGCCTTGTACACCATGGGCTCCTGTCCGGCACTGAAGTCCACGGCACTCTCTTTACCTGCCTGGATTTCAATCTTGATGCTGAAAAACAACATGAACAAATGTAGAAGATGCACATCATATCCAACCTATTCAATTCATTTATGAACACAAAAACTCACCTGCCCTGAACCACTTTGATTGCATTCTGTTTGTTAGCAATGACGGTAAGTTTGGTCAGAAACTCAAACAAGTGGTCACACTGCATAACAAGGTCCCCCTGCAAAAAACAAAAACATTTAATTTCTGAAGGCTTTTTAGATAAATCTACCAAGAGACTGCAGGACTAATTAAAAACTACACATTTTCTATGGTAGGTTGGGATCTTTTCAATGATATCCAGTGAGGTTAACTTTAACAGCAAACAAAGTGCATTTTAATTTCCTAGTTTCAACTAGAAAAACGAAAGCAATACAAAAGTGCTGTTATAATCTGCCTCAGCTGATCACTTTCACTTTGACATATTTTGGGTCCAAATAGGAAAAATATGGTTCATGTATATTCAGCAAACCTTTTCTTTAGGGTCCTCACATGTTATGTGGAAAACAATGATGCCATCAGTCAAGCTACTGACCGAAATACCTGCATTGATAAGAATAGAGACACTTTAGTCCAATATGAAAACACCTTGCATGTGAGCTGTAGTCTATCATATTCTCCTGACCTTTGAGGGAGGTGTACAGCACTCTCTGTTTGATCTTGGCCTCCTCTATCACATAAGCAGCTGTCTTTGTGAGGATGAGCTGTCGTGGCCTCGGTTTGAAACCGTTCCTATCATATTTAATCACCGGGACACTGTACTACACAAACACATGATCAAACACAGAAAGCTGTTTTTGATGCTAAATGATGAGAAGAATTACATATAATGCTGTTTTTCATATATGAATACCTTAATCTGCTCGTTGCGAATCATCTGGAGAACCCTCATGTTTATTTCTTGTTCACCTGGAGGTATTGGATGATGTAAACAAGGAGTTTTCAAAATAAAAGTACTGGTGAATGTATCTGATACTTACTGATTCTGGTGTCCACAAAAGGTTGAGCGACACTCTGTGGATAACTCTCCTTTTTGCCCTTGAAGATGGAGCTGCTTACAAGCTTTAGTTGCAGCTGAAGGGCAAAGAAATAAAAAAGTTCATCCCTATAAAATTAAATCAGAATGATCAAATCTTTTATAATTATCGACATGTGGTCTACCTGTACTTTTCTCTGGGGGGTGATTCCTCTCACATATTTCCGCACCATAAGACGGTAGTAAAGCTTACGCAGTATTTCTGACGTCTAACAAGAACAAGATGTGTTGAAATAAAATATTGTCTGGTACTTAATTTTTTCAATACATTGGAAAATAAAAGTACCTCTTCAAGCACAGCTGGAGGAGTTTTCCAGGTTGTTTTGTCCAAAACGGTCTTTGGCAGATTTTCTTTAAGTCTGTTCATATAATTTTGTCTCACAAAGGCTAGATATTCTGAGTTATCTGTGGTTTTTGCTTGTCCTCTGGTCATGTAACCTTTGATAAATCTAGGGATGAAGTATGAATGATAATATAAACATGTAATAATATACACAGACACTCACAGTAACATTGAGAGGAGTAGTGTGATGATATTCTTACTTCTTGATGACTTTGACAGCCCAGGCTCTCCTCTCTTTCTCCTTCCTTGCCTGAACTCCTCTCCAACAGGTTTCAATCTTAGTGGCTGAAGACATAAAACATAAACCTCTCCTTTACTCACACACAAAACAGAATAATCCATCATGTCTGCATCAATTGTTTTGCTACAATTACCAGCTTCTTTTTGTTTTTTGAATTCTCCTTTTGCTCTGTATCCTTTGTATTTGGCCTGCAGCTTTGTTGCTGAAAAAAAAGCAAAGCATTTAATAACTGAGCTGCTGGAATGACTTAAGATTAATCTGATTTGATTTGCACTAACCCAGTTCATGTTTACACTTCTCAAAAGCATCCTCTGTGGCGTAAAGTGTCCTCGGATGACGGATGAATATTTTTGTACTAAATCAACAGGAAGAAAAAGCAACTGTGTTTTTTTTTACCTCCTGCCTTAAAGTGCATTTGCTCTCATGTATTTAGGAAGTGATGTCCTCACCGTCCCATTTTGTACTCATTAGGAAAGTAGCCCAGATGTTGAACCAGAACTTCCACTCCATCAGCGGGCACTCCGTTCCAGTGAGGCCATGTGGCCGGACACAAGGGTTTATATCTATAAGACGCAGCAAATAACCCACTCAGCATGCACTCAATCTGAGGTTTTTTAAATTAAAAAAATCAAGCACATGGTCCCATCTCTGTTTTCCTTCATACCTCTGTAAAAAGACCTCATATTTACGCCTGTATGCAAAACCAGCTCGTCTAACTCTGAGGTGCTCCATCAGGCCCAGATACTTCACCTGGTGCCTGATCAATGCTTCATCAAATTGACCTGTGTTATTGTGACAGATACAAAGATCAAATTCAAATATCTCAATCCGGTTGTTATATAACAGCCTTCTGTTATTTAATCACCTGGCTGCTTGGACTCGTTGGATTTCAGACAGCGGATGTACCAGGCCTCTTTAGCCATGAGGATCTCTGTCAGCTTCAGCAGGCTGCTCTTAAACTGGGTTGCCACCTACAGACACAACATGAGGGTCATAATCCCGAACAGTTCATCTGTCAGATACATATGGCTTAATGATTACACAGTCTGACTGCCACTGACAGTCTCAGGGGCCATTTCATTTGGACCACCTACTGTTTCTTTTCTTCTTATTTAGCGTTGTCTCATTTTTCTCTAAAAAGTGCAGTGAAAGAATTGTGCATCAGATATATCTGTGAGGGCTGCATGGCTTTCTCCTATAAGTGTTTTGTGCTCTTTATGTGCATATGGAATTGTTTGAGGATTATGGGTCCTGATTTGTAATATGTGATCGCCATGTTGAAGGTAAAGCTTTCTTTTGTTGTCTAAAGAGATAGCTTCTTTTTTGTTGTTGTTTTATTATCATGGATATTTGTGTGATGAATATATTGTAGGTTGAAAGGTTGTTTTGTTTAAATAAATAAAAAAAGTTGATGCCAGAAACTTAATGAATGATGTGAGAGTTATACATGGTATTAATGATAATGCAACATAAGCTCTGTAAGTGATACAGGGGAAGGATATGGATATTCCATTAACATACATATGTAATTTATCATTCTCAACAGGAGTATTTCCTGATGAGATGGAAACAGCCAAAGTGATTCCACTTTATAAAAATGGAGACAAACATATTTTCTCCAACTACAGACCAGTATCCTTGCTTCCACAGTTTTCAAAAATATTAGAGAAATTATTTGCAGCCAGATTGGACACATTTATAGACAAACATAATGTTTTAAGCAGCAGCCAGTATGGATTTAGGACCAATCACTCCACATCAGTGGCACTTATGGAATTAACTGAAGAAATATGCACTGCAATAGACAAGAAAAAGTATTTAGTAAGCATTTTTGTTGACCTCAAAAAAGCATTTGACACCATAGATCATTCCTCACTTCTTAAAAAACTTAGCAAATACGGTATCAGAGGGGTGGCACATCAGTGGGTAGCAAGTTACTTAGAAAACAGGAAACAGTTCGTTCAGATAAATAATTTAAAATCTGATCTGTACAACATTCATTTTGGGGTACCTCAGGGGTCAGTCCTAGGACCAAAACTGTTTATTTTGTACATCAATGATTTTGTGAATGTATCCAAACTGCTCAAGTGTATTCTGTTTGCAGATGATAACACCTTATTTTATTCTGGGAATAACATATCACAGATGTTGGATGTATTCAAAAATGAACTGAAGAAAATAAAAGAATGGTTTATTATAAATAAATTATCACTGAATCTTGAAAAAACTAATTTCATGATATTCAGTAATAGAGGGGAAAGCATTGATGCTTCAATTAATGTAGAAGGTATGGAAATTCAAAGAGTAAAGGAAACTAAGTTCTTAGGTGTCATGATTGATGAAAATCTGAACTGGAAGTCACATATAAATTATATAAAAATGAAAATATCAAAAGGACTTGCTCTGGTACACAAAGTTAAGGATTCATTAGATAATAAAGCATTGTACATTTTATATAACTCATTGATTCTTCCATATCTCACATACTGTGTTGAAGTATGGGGAAGTGCCTGTAAAACATTCACCCATTCAATTTTCATTTTGCAAAAAAGAGCCATAAGAATCATCAGTAGAAGTCGGTATAGAGATCCATCAAACCCATTATTCATTCAGTTAAAGTTGTTGAAATTTCATGAATTAGTTGATTACAGTATTCTGCAAATTATGTTTAAAGCTAATCAGAAAACATTGCCAAAAAACATCCAAAACAGATTTGAAAAATTTGCCGTTTTAATTAAAAAGGAATAAAGATCTTTAATAAACCGAGATTCAGAACCAAATTGAAGGAACATTGTTTTACTGTAAAAGGAATCGGTTTATAGAACAATCTCAACAGAGAAACTAAATAATCAAAATCAAACATGATATTTAAAAGAAAAATGAAAGCCAGTTTGTTGAACAAATATGTGGAAATATGTCAGTGAGATACTGTTTTGTTTCGTGATGCTGTAACAAAAATGTATTGTGATATGCTTTGTACAGTGTATAATGAATTGTTAAGGAGGACTTACAGGGGGGCTGCCAGTGGCTGTGTTTGCCTGCAGCCAATTTAATTTAATTTTAATTGTTTTTGAATTAAGTGTTTTGTTTTGTTTTAATTAATGTTCTGTGAAAGAGGGGCAGATATTATAAGATTAGTCTTCTCTCTGCTCCTTTTCATTCAAAATTTGAGATTTTATGTTGTTAGTTTTTCTTAACTTTATTGTTTGTTTGAATGAAATAAAATTTACAAATAAAAATAAATAAATAAATAAAAAATATGTTTAAACATGGTTTGTACGTACTGTTTCGGGTCTTCGCAGGCTGTCTGGATCTATTGTGGAGAAGCACTCTCTGACTATTGCATTTTTAGATTGACAGATCAGCTAGGAGAAGATGGGATATATACACAGATTATTACACACTGATTAACCATAATGAGAGATCAATCCTGCAATCCTATACTGTATCAAAGGCTTTAGCAATGGTTACAGAAAAAGAACAGTCATGGAGCTCTTTTGTTACAAGTCTAAGTATCTTCTGTGAAAGAGGTTCCTTTATGGTGCCATTCTTTACATCCTATAGTGAAATGTGTTAATTTTCAGACTTACATCTTTTATGTTTCTATATAATAGGTCGTTGTTTTTGTCCAGGAAACCTGGAATGTCACAAAAAGACATTTGTTATTCAGTTGAAAATCTAAAAGAGGTTTTAGATGTTTGAGTGATATTGCCTGATATTGTGATTTCTTTTACCCACAACACAGTAGGTGACCTCTCCAGCATAATGTAAGAGGCGGAAATCCCCCCTCTCCAGAGTCTTGCGTGTCATTTTGTCGGCCAGTTTGTGCCTGAAGTCAAAGAGGGATGAAGAGTGAGAGGCTTTACAGTCCAATCCTAAAGCTTTGTCTCTATTGGCTCACTGCAGAAGACACACTGGCAGAAGGTCTGTGAATAGGATTTTGTTGTTGAAAGTTTTGGCTTGAGTTTGCATTTAGTTTGCATAAATTGATTATGGAATTTGAAACTCCAAAACATTAATTATTCAAATATTTTTTAAATAATATTAGCATATGCAGAAGTTGTTTTTTTTCTATTTGTAAAATTGGTTTAGGTTATTTCTGAAGTTTAGAAATATAATTTCAGGGGTGCTAGTAGTGGTTAGTGCGCCAGCCCCATGTATGAAGGCTGCAGTCCTCCTAGCAGGCGGATCTGTGGCTCCTTTCCTGCATGTCATTCTCCACTCTCTCTCTCTCTCTCTCCCTGACATCTGACTCTATCCACTTTCCTATCTCTACATAAAGAAATTAAAAGCCACCCAAAACAAGAAACGTCTTCTCAACTCCTATTGTCATGTTGAATAGTCTGTAATTGTGTGTTTGAGATAGCACTATTGAGGTTCGGGTTAAACTCACGTTACAAAGTGAGGATGATTCCCCATCTTGTCCTCCAGTCTCTCCAGGAAGGTGAGATCTGTGGCGTCCCCTGGCCTGAGACACTCCTCATCCTGCAGGATAATCATTTATACACATTTACTCTTCCCTTCAGAGTAGTTGATTCCAGCACAGTTCAGCTCCAGTGAATACACACCAGTATAGATATGATTCCTCTGTGTTTCTCCTCAACCAGGTCACAGATGATCCTGTTGTTGAAAAACTGAACCGGCTCCCACTGAAGAAGAAAAGACTGATTGCCAACAGAACTATTCAACAGTACTGCATGTCAATTTTGTTTTAGTTTGACGCGTTTACCTCAATATCTTCTGCTTCATATTCCTCCTGCTCAGCCTTCAATGTCAGCTGGATAAAAAGCTGCTGCAACTTTTCATTGCAGTAGTTTATACAGAACTGCTCAAAACTAAGAACATGACAAACAAGCTCAGTAAAAAATCATCACAGAAAGACGAGAAACTTTTATTTGTAATAACAAATTTATGCCTACCTGTTAACATAGAAAACCTCAAATCCATAAATGTCTAAAAGACCTATGACCGTCTTCCTTGAAGGGTCCTGGCATAAAGGAAAAGTATTAAGTAGGTGAACACTCATCCTAACTCTCTGGGGTTTGTCATTTATCACACATCCTTCTCCTCTCTCACCTTGTTCTCCATAGACTCGTTGATCCTGCTCACCAGCCATGTGAAGGTCTGTCCATAGATGGCTTTGGCCAGAGCGTCTCTGGCATAGATGGCATGGTCGATGGTGAATGGGCTGAGGACCTAAACAGGTAGAAAAAATGTGGTTATATCAAACTCTACATGGAAAGTTTAAATTAAAGCCAAAGAATCTTTAACACGCATGCACCTGCTCTTGTCTGGCTTCAATCTTCCTGAATGTGAGACTCTCCTGGAGACTTCGAGCATCGACTCCTAGCAGCTGCAGGAGAATATGGAGAGTTCATTCTTGGCTCTTTGTTATAATCGTGGACTATTTATTAATATTTTCTTACATTGGACACCCAGTGCAGCTCTGCATTGTTGTTCAGGAGGGCATGCCCTTTGCTGTCCGAGTCAAACTGAACATTCCCCAGGTGGAGAACGCTGGCAATGATCCCAAAAAGATGCTGCAAAGAACATGTAGCAAGACAAATCACTAGGTTAAGGGAGGGTTAAACCAAAGCATCTATGACAGCATCCAACTTACATTAGTGTTTATCTCATCAATGTTGATGATTTGCAGAGCATTTTTGACAGTTTTCCAGTCGTTTCTGTCATTAATTGAAGACACAATGGCACATTCTCCCTGTAAGAGGGAGCAGACACAGCACCGGTTTGTCAAACTTTACCATTGCCTTTATAACTTTGAATTAAACAGGGTATATGAGTCCAACATACTTGGGTTAAATAGTTATAATGCTGGGAGTCTCTCTCCAGGCCCAGCTGGTGCAGGAGGTTGTCCTCTCCTCCCTCCACCAGTTGGTAGAAGATGTGGAAGTTTCTCTCCCCGTGATTCTGGTGCACAACCCTCGACTTCTCCAGCAGGTAGTTCAGGATGTGGCCTCCGACAGCATCACCCTAAAAGCATCATGATCCTAAGACACCAGCTCTACAACATGCAGGACAAACATGACCTCTTAAAATACCTTTCTGCTAACATTTCAAGTTATACAACCAGATCTCAAAACTGGGTCACTTTAAAAAATACAAAAGTTAAGAACTGAATGGGGGAGAACACTTTTAGTGTTGCTGCACTCATAATGTGGAATCATTTTAGATGACAGCAAAGCTGCACTCTCTGGTATCTATGGTGTTTTTAAAGAACTAGTGTCTCAACTATACTTAATGAAAGTAAAAGTAACTGTTTTAAAATGTGAAAGTATTGAAATGAATATTTATGTATTAACGCTTATGTACACATTTATTTGAACTCTCAAATTCTTACTGTGTAATTATTTGTGTTGTTATTTAATTATATTGCTGCAGGGCATCCCTGGAAAAGATACAACTGTCTCAGTGGGTCCTTCCTGCTTTAAAAATATGTATGTGTAATATGTATAATATCTTACTGATGGTCTTGTTTACTTTTGTAGGTTATGTTGAGGCATCAATATTTATTTTGGTCTGTTTTGTAATGAGCTAAAGAAAACTCTTCATAGGAGCTTTAAAAATATATAATTCTTGTAAACCTCTGCGATTCTGTCTCTTGATTCTTACCTGGCTGTCAAACTCGATGTCCATGTACTTCCCAAACCGACTTGAGTTGTCGTTTTTCAGTGTTTTGGCATTGCCGAAAGCCTGTGGAGAAACATCAAATCATTCGGACTACTGAATGGTACAAAGACCTGCTTTTTATTACGCTGTAATAAAATCATGAGCCTTGATCAGACCTCGAGGACGGGGTTGGACATGAGCATTTTGTCTCGGACAGTGTTGAGCAGAGTGGTGCTGGGACAGCTGACAGCATAATACTGAAGAATCTTCTTGGAGGCCTCGGTCTTCCCTGCTCCACTCTCACCCGAGATCAGGATGAAGTGATTGTTGAACTCTGTCAGCATGGTTTGGTAGGCATTGTCTGCCAAGGCGTAGCTGCAGAGACACAGATGAACATTTGATTTACAGTTACTTCAAGTCACTATCAAGAGCTATTGAATGTCAAATGCTCATATATGAATATTCACAGTCTTCATATAATTACACACTCACATGTGAGGTGGAAGCTCAAAAAAGTTGACTCCCATGTAGAGATCCATCTGTTTCTTGTTGTAGATGTCCAACTCTTTGTAGGGATTGACAGACACCAACAATGTGCCGATGTAGGTCTGAAATAAAAAGTAAAAAATAATCAAGCGGATCGTTAAAATGTTGACAACAGGTTTTAAAAGGCATTTCCCAGACATACATAGATCAGATCTTTGCTGAAGCGTTTTTTGAGGTTGCTGAGGAAGGCCGCATCTGTGGTTTCATCCAGAAGGACGAAATCCTGGATTCCAACCCGGTCCCTGGCAGTCAGGGCACCCTCCATGTCCAGCTGACCCTGTACAACAAATTGTGTCAATGATATCACAGTCAAATAAACATCTTAAGAAGTATGGGAATAACTTATACATGTCAAATTCCTGGTGTTAAGAATCGTAATCTTGAGATTTCCAAAACTTATTATACAATCAATACTTACATCATTTTTAAACCTTATTAGATTATTTCCAAACATCATAGCAAGATAACTCTACCTAAAACCAAAAAATGTTACATACTTTGCATTCACAACAATGATATTTAAATTCCTCAGCCATGTATTTTGACAAATGAGACTGGATGACTGAATGTTGGAATAAATGGCTCCACAGGGGACGACGGGGCTGGAAAAAGCACCAGAAAAGCACAAACATGGTCCCTGTTAGTTCTATTGAAACAAGAGGTCTAGAGGTCCTATGTGTCTTTGATTCAGAGCTCTGTGATTGTGCTGGAGAACAGACAGAAGCTAATGATCGCTACACAGCACACAGGGACCTTGGCTGGCGGCCCGTAGTTCAGGAGAGCTGATGCACCAACCAAACACAACACAGTGTGAAAATGGACTCAGGGAGCCCGAAAACAGCGGCACATTTAAGAGGCATAGTGGGAAAAATTCCACCAGTCTGTTTTGCATTCTCAGAACCAACACTTAGACCAAAGGTTTTCACAGCTTTTGTTGGTTTTGTATTTTTTTCTCTCTCCTTTGGAAGCAGAAGTCCTTTGATTCTCCCCTCTCTCAGTAAAAACATTAAAAAAGATAATCCATTGGATCTAATTGACACAAAGCCCTCCGTCTCCCTCCCCTCCTCCCCCTCCTCCATCCTCCGCCTATGGCCCTCATTCTTCTGAGAAAGGCTGAGTGTTTTTGTCCTGTAAATACCACGGAGCAGAGACAAAAAAGACGTCTTTAAAATGCAGTCTACAATCCATTACACAAATTCCCCCTGCATATCCATTCAGTAATTATTCATTAGAAAACATTTAACGTCACAGTGAATTTCACACTAGGCAGTCGAAACACAATAGAGGAGATTTGGCCTATTTTGGGGTGAGGAGTTGGGGAGGGGTTGGCTGTACAGAGGAAGGGTGAAGGCGAAGGAGGAGGAGGAGGAGGGGAGCAGTATTTGTCTGATCTGAGAACCTCTGAAACGGGGCCGTCTTGAGACAACGGGACAGACTAAATAGTGCAGTAACGGTCTGTGCCCCGCTGCTTGCTGTGACACTCATTTAGTGCGCCCCGAGGGCGAACAATAGATGCTTGTTCTTTAGCAATCCTGTGCTGTAATTTGGACTTCATTACTCTGCTCACACGGGGCCCCATTTAAGGATAGAGGAGGCTAGTCAGATGAGTGTTTTTTTTCCACCTGTCAATGCTCTCACCCTTCTCTCCGCAACAATACCCCTCACCCCATGTCCCCACCAATAACCCTCACCCGAACCCCTTCCCATCGCTCCCCCCTCCCAGCCACCCACTTTAAGCCAATGAGACAGGTGAACAATATCATTGAAGGAGCCCTTTTTTGGACGTCAGAATCAATCTGGCAATGTGATGGTGGTGGTGCTGGTGCGGGGTATCTTTGACACCCCCTTTTCTTCATGGGAACAAACTTCTCTCAGGGCAGTGCAAGCAGACAATGTGCTGGGACAGCGTGACTTAGGGATCTGCCATACAGTATTACAAGTAATAACATGGACAGATAAGCTACTGTCAAGAAGAGGATTAATGAATTCAGTGGTGATAATAATGCTAATGTTTTAGGATTTCTTTCTATGCACTGACAAAACCTCAAGCTTTGTTGTTCTCCATTCAGGCTCACTTTGGTGTCCTGCAGGTATTTCTTTTTAAGAAAGCTGTCTGCAGCATGCACTAGTGTTTCTGTAGACACTGTGCTAGAAAGGCTGAACATTGAATGGGCGTTCTCAGTGCAGGAGAAAAAGAAAAGACATCTCCTAGTGCATGTACCTTGTAGCTTTATATGATGCGAAAAGGACTGGGCCCTTACAAGTAAACAATTAACAGGCCAATCTGATACACAGCAGAAATAATGTTTCTGTAATGAGCCAACTTGTAGGATCAGTTGGATTGCCTTGTTACCTCAGAGCACAACCAATTGTATTTTAATTAAGAGATGGTCCCTCATCTTGGTCTAGAGTGTCACTGTTGCCTGAGACAGAGTGACCTCATCTGAGTCAAGAAGAGGAGCTCTCTACAGAGAGAGAGAGAGAGAGGGGGGGGGGGAGGAGGAGGAGGAGGGTATCTGCAGCAATCACCAACCAAGAAACAGGAACGTTTATCTCCCTCTTAAAAACCATTCTGTCTGATTGTCTCGTGCTAGTTATATCTCCATTTGACCCTTAAACCCCTTAACGTTGCTACAACAGAGGGATACAGTCTAAGAATGTTTTTTTGAAATGTTAATTCATTGACCAGGCCTTGTTTGCCCAAAACATTTTCCCAAAGCATTCTTAAGCCATAGCTCAACATTTTGGGCTTTACATTTTTTTTTTCAGAAGAAGCATACCTAACTCGTATCCATCCACTAAATGTAAAGCGACAGCTAGCAACCAGTAAGCAATTCAACATTTTAACTCAAAAGCACTTGTGGTGCCAGGAGGATTTATAACCTTGAAATGGATCCAGGTTAGAAGTTTATCACGTTTTCCCAAATATCAAACTGTTCTTTACAAGATGCTCCAAAAAGGCATCCTTAAGATGTCACATAGAGGAAGGGTCCTGGTCTGAAAACCATTCACAGAACAGAAATTCCTCTGCACTATGAAGCTTCCTGTAGCAACTTTAAAAACTCTTCGCTAGCAGCTGATAATTTAAACTAAAACAAACAAAACCTTGAAATGCTACAAAATTAAGTTTGCTGATGAAAATAATATACCCTGCATACATAAAAAAAAAAATCAAACTCAAACCTGCATTTCTGAAGTTTTAATGCTCTTCTTTCAGATGCAGAATCTTCATCAGCATCCAATCTGGGGGAAAATCCCTTCTCTTTAGACAGGTGCAGCGTGTCCTCCCGTGTCTGCTTGCATAGAGGCAATCAGTTAACCTGTAAACACTGGATTACTGACAGTTAGATGGCAAAAGTCCAGTTTGTCTGTACTACTTAAATCTAATCGAAAAATACATTTACTGTCCCCTGGTTTTTCTGTGAGCTCATTCATTCAGTGTGATGTAAGTTGTAGTGTTGGTGATGCTTAGAGAGGCCAGTGTGCACCTGTGAGCTCCTCCACATCCTCCTGACTCAGACTGAAACACTGAGGGCTGAGTGCTGAATCATTCATGTCGAGGGGAGAGAGAGATCTTATTCAGTGCTTACCTGAGTATCTACTGCTCTACTGAGTGTAAGATAACGACACGGAAACAGGATCCAAACCACACCAATCCAACCATCCCCCTTTCCCTCTCTCCTTCTTCTCTATATCTTCAACTTCTTTCTCTCTTAGCTTCATTACTAAAAATAAGTCCCCACTTCTTTCACCCTGCTAGCACAGATTAGGTCTGGTTACTGATCTTTGATTGGATGGATACATTACCATCTAATCACTGACTGCTTTATAACTCATTGTAAAAGCCTGGAGCACAATTATGAACAGCAGTCTGAGCTGCCAATGGTTGCTGTTTCTGCCAAATTCTGCTGGGTCCATGCCCAAATACAATAATCACTGAAAGAAAACTGTTATCAGATAAAACCGCTTTTAATTGTTGAGTTTGTGTGTGTGTGTGTGTGTGTGTGGGGGGGGGGGGGGTTCTTTTATTAAAAGGTGCAGTGGTTAAAAGAAATTTGAGAAAAAAATTGAAAATGACAACAGATGTCTAAGGGTGAATTCAAAACAGGGAGGGGGGATTAGAGTTCAGCAAATTAAACCAAAAGCATTGTATATATTAAAATTGTTGATTTCTTAAAAGTATTTTGAATGTCAGAAGAGAAATCCATCCACCCATCCATTATTTGAGGTTTTCAGGGGCCTGAAGGCAATCACACATACACTGGTCCGAACTTTAAGGAAAGTATGAATGCCCTCAAAAGATTACATAATCAAAAGGACTTTAAATGGGACAGATAATCTATGATAGTAAAAGAGTCAGCATTCACAAGTGCTAACAGCCTGCTCATATACTGTCACAATGTGCTAACATGCTAATGTTTCTTATGTTTACTTCTTGAGAAATCAACACAGTTGAGCAAAAAGGTCACATTTTGTAGACTTCGATGATGATTCCTGCATCCATTGTGATTGCTGGAAGAGTTCTGTCTTACATTAAACAAAAGAACAATGTGTCTTACCCTTTTGGCAATAAAAACACTTTAGATTTTTCAGTGGAGTTTAGCATTCACTTTGTATAGCAATATGAGAGGATTATTCTCTGGGAGCCATGAATGTTGTACAATAGTTTTGAGATATTTCAGTCTCAACCAAAGTAATTGACTCAAAGATGTTAGTAAAACAAAGCTGGTACAAAATAAATAAATCCTCATCAGACCTTTGTATTTGCACTGTTAGTTTAAACACTTAAATTATTGCTTTCAACAAGTTGCTTAATCATTTGCTGACTCACTTCCCCGTCTTCTAAAATTGTCATTATTCACCTCTAATAAACGTTTTTTTGTATTGAATTGGTGGTTGGTTCAGTACAGAGTTCTTATTTCCAAATATTTTCCAAATAAATAATACCCAGTTTTCTTCAGTTTACAAAAATAAGATGGACTTAAAAGTGGCTGTGGGGCGAGATTATGTCACAATTAAATTGTGTGTTTACTTGTGTATCCTGGTAACCACCATTAGAAAACCCACACCCTGTGAGGTGAGGCAGGTGTCCATTTTCTCTGCTCTGGTGACCTAAATGTGAGAAAAGATCAGGTTTCACTCAATTAAAGGATCGATTAATTTTTGGAAAGCGTTCAGTAAATAGTCCATAATGGTTGACCAGAGTGTTGAAGATATTTGAATTATTCACTCTCCACTTAAGAAAAGTTGTCAAGGTTACCTTTGCCATGGCCCCACCTTTCCCCTGGCCCAGCAGCCCAGCAATGCTTGTCCAATCTTAACAAGCTTTGTGCTACCCACTGGGCTCTGATTCAGCACGAGACCCGGCAAATCCAATTACACAGGAGTCAGAGAGGTTGATTTTCCCATTATAGATTCCATGCTGAGAATGAGAACTGATGATAACACTCACATCACACCACTGCTGCCCCCCCCCCCCCCCCCCCTTCTTATTTTGTCTCCATTTCACTGTTTCCCTCCCTTTATTTCTCCCTCTCTTCCTATCTTATTCGTCTTTCCCAAAAGACAGTCTGCCCATTTCTTTGCATCTCTCCTTCTTTCATTGTCCATTATTCTAATTTTTCAGAGCAGCGTAACGAAGCCTGGGCTCCGTCATCATTTCAAGACCAAAGTGCTGGGTCACTGAGGGTACCTCACACCCAACACTGGACATTTTTAAATTGAATTTATGTCTTGCTTAAAAGACTAGAGGAATATAGCATCATGAATTTGCTTTGATATTCCAGCCTGTTTTTAAGTAATGTATTTTTAAATATTATATATGATCACACTTGACTTGATGATTTTTTTTTTAACACAATATCCGCTTAAACACATGGAATCAAATATTTGTCGAGTGGGTAACCTCTGTAAGGTCATTGCAAGAACTAAATGCACAGTAATTCAGACAACTTGACTTATAGGGCTGTCTGAGGGCCATCCTTAGGAGACATCATGCGCCTGCTGTGACACATCAAAAAAGTTAGAGAGCTCTTTTGGAAACTAGGCTCTTTTTCACTCAATGGGCTGTAAAAAAGAAAAGGACTTCATCCATCTTTACCCTTTAGGACACTGAAAAGGGCTGACCTGGCCTCAGACCAGAGGCTTTGGTGTTGACACAGGTCACACAAAGGTCAACCCAATTGACCCCTTTAAACCTTAAAAATCTGGTTTTCTGTGATCAAATCGGGACAAAAGGATTGTGATGTCCAGCAGTCAGTCCGGAGAAGTCGTCTGCAAGAGCAGCGCTGACCAAGACTCTGTCACAGTCACATCGTCCACAGCTCAGACTCTCCATTGTTCAGGCTGATGAAAACTGATGATGATAACTCGTGGTTGTGAACTCTAACAGTGGAAGCAGAAATGCATGGAAACTTCACTTAAAATGAAAAAGATACATAAAATAAGCATTTAAGATATGACATACTCTAAACATAAATTAAGTATCAATAAGGAAATTATATATCGTGCAGAAAATGGCCAATGTGTCTTTTATACTGTTATACTATTACAAATATAGAATTTATTTCTAAATATATGCAGTGCCTTTATCTTTAGTTAGGCTAATACTGCTATTTTAATACATTGATCTTTGAATTGTAGCGAAGTAGAGTGCCGCAATTGTATATCTATCTAATGAAAGACTGGCATACACTTGCATATAAACTGATAAAGCAGTATGAAGTGTTAACCCAAAAAAACAACCTTTTCTATTACAATTTTCAGCAATTCAGATTTTTCTATTTTCTGTTTTGAGAGTTTGAGCACCGGGGGTTTTTAATAACACACCAACTATAGCTTTCTCCTGAGAGATTTTGTCGCTATAGAAACCACTTGAGCAAATAATAAAGTTTATGACAAAACTAACATTGTTGTTCTGTTTAACTTTTAGGATTGTGCTATGGTGGCTCTCAGCCACACTGTCCTGATTTACTTGGACATGAATGAAACAGACGCATCATCACTGTTAGTAACAAAATGATGCCATAGTTTTGTTAGTCATGATACTTTTTTTAAAGCGTTGATGCTGACTTTGTCAAATTCAATTATGAAATGTATTATGTAAGTGGCAGCAATCACTTCCATTCCCACGTCCCTTAGCAATGCAGTAACAACAAGTGTTAACTGCATTGGATTCGGTAAAAAGCTCAACAAATAAAAGTTTGGTTGACTTGTCCTTTGATACATTTACTTAGAGTAGAGGTCATTGTTTAACACATGTTTATCATATAATAGGACCAGCTGTGTTGAGCTGCAGAAGTTTGACCCATGTTTAAATTTGTGTTAGTTTACTATCACTTTAAAATGTTTTGATATTGTATTTTGATAGTAAAAATGTGAAGGAAATGCATGCATTAGTGAAGGATAACATAAAATAAACACCTTAATGCTGCTGGTCCAGTCTCCCATGTCTGACCTTTGACATGGCGACCTAAGGACTGCAGTCTGGACTCTCTGCTGCATCCAGGGTGAGGCTTCAGAGAGAAAACAAAAGTTTTGGAAGGACACTGATGCTTTGCCTTAGCTAAGCACAGCTGACAGCAGCTTCCTCTGTGTGGCCGGAGGGTCACTCTGGGTGACATGTTGTTCTGGGGGGACACAGTGTCTCTGCCTGCAGAGGAGATTAGAGGGGTGAGCTGACCTCGTTCTCAGAGGGGCCGATGTGTTTTGAGTAAACACTTGGTGTAAGACAAAAACACGGGCTACAAACACTGGCCAACCCTAAGGAAGTGATCCCATTGTTTCCCCGTTACTTCTGAACAGGCATGAGAGATGAGAGACGAATCTGTGTGTTCCTGAGCTGCAGGGAGTCTTAATGCCGAGTATAGCACACAGAGAGCTAGAGTTGTGCACAGGTCACAGCCACTAACTTCACTGTTCTAAAGGTGTCATTTGCTGGCCGTAAATAAATGTTAAGTTACTTCATATGAGGCCTCCTGTGGTTTAGGAGGTGGAGCAGGTCATATGATAATCTTCTGCTTCTCCTGTCCACCTGGCTTGGTGTGTTTGGGCAAGACACTGTTCCCAAAATGACCCCTGATGTCAATACCAGTACCTCACATGGTAGCATGTTCTCAAAGAACTTTAGGGAGGAGCTTTGTATTAAAATCACCTTTATGCAAATATTAATTTGCACAGTTGTCGATCAATCAATCAATCTTTGTTTGTATAGCGCCAGTTCATAACAAATGTTCCATCGTGAGCACAGCACTTAGCAGCATTTAGCTACTTAGCTTCTAAGTTACAGTGGCAAGAAAAAACTTCATTTTAAGAGGCAGAAATCTTGGTCAGAACCAGACTCATGATGAAAACCATCTGCCGAAACTGCGCTGGGTTTGAAAAATGAGAAAGAGAGAGATGCAGCAATAAGGATATGGACAAACAGAGCAGCAACAACAACAATGAATAAGAGAGATTTATAGCTACAATAGTAAAGGTACGTAGTTTTATAGTATTAGCAGTAACAATTTAATGTGATAATAATAGAGGTTGAAGTTGAGCAGCTCTAAGATTCACTTTAATATTTATATTAATGATAATAGTTGCAAGGCTGATATTATAGTTGCAGCTCTTAGATTAAATGTAACATTTATCAAAATGATAAAGATGTAAGGCTGATATTATAGTAGTGGCAGTTGGAGTCAGGTGGGGGGGAGGGAGGGGGGGGGGGATCCATACCAGCAGGCTGTCCCCACCAATGCTCCAGAGGAACTCACGAGACAAGAGAACTCAGGAGCTCCCAGGAAAATATATTATAGTATTATATAACATAGTACATGAAGATAATGTGATGTAGAAAGACATGCTATGATTTTATTTTATTGTAAACTGTTTCTGCTATTGTTTCTAACCAGCTATGCACAGTGGCAATAAATGTCAGCCTATCAATAAAATCATGAAGACATTACATAATATATCCAGATTTAATATTTTAGAACAACTACAACCACTTGGCAACAAAATGATACTCAGTGAAAGATGTTGCACTTAGTGTTAAAATTTGTGACCATAATTCTTCAGTTTGGCAAATGCAAACATCTTAATGTCTGAGAGCATGAATGAATGAATGAATGAATGAATGAATGAATGAATGATACCTTTACGTGCTCAAGGGGAATTTGCCTTGAACCAAGAAACAAAGACACTAACAACCATACAGGACAACATATAATTAACATGAAACTAAATTCATTTTTTAAATACAGCATTATCTCTATATTACATTGAATGATTTTGACCCAACGATGATTGAGGTGCTGGTTGTCGTTTTCCAAAGTCCAAGGTGATGTCCTGGAATTACTTTTCAGAGCAGCCCTCCAGTGAAAAGCAATGCAGGAAGTAATCAAGTAACAATTTAATTTAAAGTGCTTTAACCTTTTATCAATACTCAGCTACAAATAAAAGCCTGTGGTAAAAAAAAAATCATGAAGGTTAGAGTACTGATTACTACTACATATTTGATTATATAATGTGTAAACTGTAAGTGACTTTGTTGTAGGTGGTGTGTTACAAAACGTTTTAAACATTTGAATAGCTAAAGATACATTTGTGTGTAAAAAGATTATTGAAAACCCCCCCACTAAGTATCAAAGGGATGTGAGAAAAATTTAAATCTGGAATAGTGTAAAAAAAAAAAAAACAAGTAGGACTAAGTATAAAATAGCATAAAGTAAAGTAAAAGTTAATCAAATGTCATTTTAAATGAGATTTTGAATGTTTAAATAATTGACATCAATAATCAGTTTTAATGAGATTTAATTAGATTTTTTCAATGTACATTGAAATTAGCTGAAGTAAGATGTGTCTGTGTTTTGTCTGTCTCTACAACTGGCACTTAATACAAACTCAGTGAACAAACTTTTAAAGGACAATATGGCAATGTGGAATCATATGCAGCCTATATCATCATCATCATCACCATCATCATCATCATCATCATCACCATCATCATCATGCCTCTGCAATAAAGGTTCTCTGCTGTTTCCAGATCGCAACCCCGCGGGCTTTAGGACCCTCAGGATGTCTCGGTGAGGATGGTCTTGTTTTTGTCCGTTACGTTCATGCATGTAATCATTGATTGTGCCTATTGTGACACTTGATTTGCCATCTGTAGGCTCCCATGGGGCTGATACTGCTGTCACCGCAGTCTCCCTGCAGACTTTAAGGAATGCCCCTTTAATTTCCGGCAACACATTTTAATCTCCAACAGGTTTCACATTTAAGCCTGCGATTAACGCACCACACCTGCCTGTGTTATCTTCCTTTTATCATCCACTGTGTGTGTGTGTGTGTGCGTGCGTGTGCGTGCGTGCGTGTGTGTGTGTGTGTGTGTGTGTGTGTGTGTGTGTGTGTGTGTGTGTGTGGGGGGGGGGGGGGGGTCCTTTTGTCTTTTATTTATTTTGTCATTTATATATTTACATCTTTTCATTTGATTCATTTATTTTAACGCCTGGCCCAATAATTTCATAGTATTTAGAGCTTGTTTAAAAATAGCCTACCTAAGTAGCATACCAATATGTAGAGTAGTTTTTTTCTACACTAGCCGACTTGTAAATTTCACAAGCAGCCTATTGCATCTTCTCAAAGAAAAAAACATTTAGGCTCATTCAAAATAACATCGAATCTACTACCCATTACCTCGATAACAGGTCATTTGTTATTTAACAGAACAACAACTCAATGGCGAGTAGAGTTATTTAATTATTTAATTTAGACTATTCGCCATTGAGTTGTTGTTTTATTTTTCCGTTTTTGGTAAAGTAAGGAGGTCACAGTTATTTCGTATTTTCTGGACAGATAAGTGTGTTGTAATACAGTTCCTTGCACTTTAAACAGCCTGTGTGCCTTTGCCGCCTCATGCAGCAGCAGCAGCAGCAGCAGCAGCCCCTCCGGCCCCTCCGGCCCCCTGCCCGCCCGCCTGCCTGCCCTCCCTCCGCGCCTCCCCGGCTCCTTTTCCCACCGATGTGAGGAGCAGGACGCGGCCACAGCGGCGGGAAGCAAATGATCTACAAGCACTTCCCTAAAAAAAAAAAAAAAAAAGTTCACACTCACTTATACAGATGCCACCACAAGTAGCGACACACACCGATTTAGACCTGAACGAGGGAGCTTACCGGGAGTAACCTGACAAAGACAGGAGGACTTAGTGAAGCTTAATGGATATTTAAACTTTATTCCTCCTTTATTGTTTCGTTAAAATATTTCCTGTTGCTTTTCTTGGGCTTAGTCTGGTAAAATGATTTTATGATATCTTTTTTTTTTTTTTGTAGTAGAGTTTTATGAAAAGGACGCACCTGTACAGAAGGACTGTATGATAAAAAGTGTACTTCCTCTAAATACATCTTATCTATTGAATACGTATTCAATAAGAGGACTACAATGTTTCAAAGGAGTATGGCCTGATTTTCATGTGACACACTTGTGTTTGTCATCTTTTGGACGGGGTGGAGACGCTCGTTACGACCACACTGTGACAGAAAACCTCCTAAAATACAGAGAAAATCAAATCTCCCTGCACCGGCTGTGTGAAGTGTGGATGCTGTCGGGACTGTTCACAGACAGTACGTTAACAGCAGCTGTCAAACTCATGGGACCCTCCTGCCCCCCGGGCGACTGGGAGCTCTACTGAGGTCTCTACTGCGCATGTCAGAGAACCGGACAGCTCCAGAGAGGGAAATTTAAAAACGTTTTTGGAGAATCAAGTGCAACACAGAGAAATACAGTACAGGGACTCGCGACCAGCTCACACATCCTTCAATATCTTCAAAACAGGTAATTTTAAAATAATGTGTTTCATTCAGCATCGACATTGTTGTTGACTACGTGATTAGTATCAGAATAATTATATATTTTTATGAATTTTAGACTTAATGATCGCTCTGTAGGCATGCTATATGATAAGTCATTTAAACATCAGCTGAGTAATAGTTAATGCAGTCAAAGTGTTATGTAAACACTTGAACGGAACGCTAATTTAACACAAGCTTTTTTTAAATAATACATGTTTTTATAACATTTAAAATAAGTTAATGGAACAGAAAGCACCTCAATTGTTATTGTGCTTCAGCTACATCAAGGCATTTTGATGCCAATAAGAAATTGTATTGTGTACAATGAATTATTTTTTGTTTATTCTGGTCTTAAATTGAAATTGAGTTTTAATGTTTACTAGATATATTGCTTTTTCCCCCTTTCAGAAATAGAACATGCTGCTTTGTCATGTATACTTACTTTGGAAGATATTATATAAGTTTATATAAGTATATATGTTTCTATGTGGCTCATTCTTTTAGTTGTAAAACTCACTTTGGCAATACCTTACATTTTTACATTTGTTTATTTTGTTTTAGAGGTACCACACATCCCAGGAAATGATAGAAGGCGGAATAACATCCAGGATGTCAGGAATAATTGAGAATGCCGGGCATCATCCGTCTCCACAGGACTACAGGTAAGACTTCGGATTTAATATTGATATAAGGAGAAGCACTTGCATAATCTTCTAGCACGACACAACGTGTTATATTCTGATGCACATTGTCTCAAACACTCAGGATCAATTCTGAGACGCCTCAATAGATAAAAGGCATATTTTCATAAATCAAACCCTTCAAGGTGTTTCCAAAATGGTCATGGAACAAATTGCCTAACCCCAGTACGTTTCATCTCAAAGTAGATGGACAGCTCTTTTTGTGCATGGGGGGTTTCATGAAAAAAAATCCTGAAGAATAAATGATTTTCAGTCTGAATGGATCTGTCAGAAACCATCAGCTCTGTTTACACTCCCGCTGTCGGCACACGGAGAGCCTGAGCCTCTTGGCCTGCCAGCTCAGGGGGAGACAGGGCGCTCTGGGTCACCAGTATGAACAAGTGGCTACCAATTAGAAATGGAGGGAGGAAGGGAGGGAAATAGGAAAGGAGGGATGCAAGGATGGGGGAGGAGGTGCAATATTTAGGGTTGTTGAACCTCTGTTAAAGCTGGGATGATACATGGAGACACCAGCTCAACATGTTGTGCATCAGTGAACAATTTCTATACGGCTGGAAGAGAGAGGGGAGGTGGGAGTACCGCCCAGTGTGTTGTCTATTTTATAGCTTACACCAGTATTTATAGTTCTTTTTTTTTATGGATAATTGCCATCTTGGGTAGATTTCTGAAGGAAAGGTGTAGAAAAATAGCTCTAGGATAAGTTTTCACTATTTCTGTCTTTAAAAAAAACAATTGCCTCTGTAGCTTAGTTATACTTTTAATCATGATTCAATCAGTCATAGAAGTTTGATCAAGCTCTTCATGCTGAACATTTGTTCTGTATGTTATAAAATAAATCTTTCAGCTGCTAGAGAGGAGGAAAAAGCAAAATAAAGGATTTGTTAAAAAAAAAAAAAAAAAAAAAAAAAGAGAACATTAAACTGCTAACTAATATACTATCAAGTCTGTGAAAACTTCACTATGCCATCTGCTCAAAACAATAATCCCTCCAAATCATTTAGTGGTACAGGTGAGGCCTTTAGAGACGTGTGCTGCTGATTCCTGGCTGTAATGATGTCACTAATTCAGATGGCAGACACATAGCCCTGACCTCAAACCACATTAGCACTCCCTCTGGCCCGAGGCTCCTTTGGTTCCCCATTTAGGTAGGACTGGGGTCGGTGGTGGTGGTGGGGTTGATGTTGGGGAGCTATTGGGGGCGGCAGGGAGGACAGAGGCTGGAAAGGGACAGGGGAGCAGATGGTATCCTATTTGTCCCTCTTTGGTGAGGGCTGTCATTCCAACAGATTAATGCAAGGGCCAGCTAAAGAAAAGAAACGACAGAGACAATCAAGGAAGGGTCTGGGGAAGACAATAGAGCCACGTGCCACTGGGCAGATTTGTCGTTTGGGACACAATAGGTGATCATTTTTCAATAGACAAGGCCAACTGTTGCAGGCAACATGTGCTGCTGTCCCATGTTTCAAACGATCTCATGCGTTGTTTACTTATGATTCAGCCAATGGTTAGGGCCAGATCCTGGTCACCTGACACACGGTTGATTTTTTTAATAGGAGATTTGGTGTGTGTATGAGAAGGGGGGGGGGGTGTACTCCTGCACTGTCCACAGACCCGAAAAGTAACTGAATAGCATGTGTTGTCATAGCAACCCCAATTACTAAACCCTTGCACAGTAAGTGTGTGTGTGTGAAGAGAAGACTGGAGAGGATTCAAGAGGATTCCGTGCTTTTCTTTCTTTATGTCGAGGCTCACCAAATAAAAGACAAAGTGACAGAAAGCTGACTGAGCCTGGCAGTGCACTAATACAAAAATCTACAATTAGTCCAGTTATTTGACCTAACCAATGAAATGATGGGGTAAATAAAATTCTTGAGTTAAAATTTTTTTCTTACAAATACTTTATTTATTTTGTTCTAATTAGTTCTTAAACTTTAAGAAAATCAAAGATAGATATTTCACTTCTAAAAAATTAAACAGTCTTGAAAGATGATTTCCTCTGGATGGAAACCTTGCTTAACTCCCTCATTGTGAATTGAAACTGTCACTGCTTAATGACACTTATTGGTTAATCTTCTTATCGTAAATCCTGGATGGTTAAAACAAAGCCTGACTGAGCAGCTTTCATCTTTCATCTCTCTGACTCATTGCCATGTTTTTGTTTTTTTTGAAGGATCAAATATTGTTAATATTGTTGAAGTGTTTAAATTTAAATTCCACTTGTATATGTTTATGTATGTCTAAACCGACAGCCATGTTACACCCCCCACCCCCCTCTCCCTCTCTTGAAGGCTTCTGACCACAGACCCCTCCCAGCTGAGGGAGGAGGACCTCCCTGGGGACCTGCAGTCTCTGTCATGGCTCACCTCCGTGGATGTGCCCCGACTACAGCAGATGGCTGATAGTCGAGGCCACAGTAACGGGCCCTCTCAGGGCAGCCTGCTGGAGCAACAGACAGGTGAGGTGACAGGGAGGGGACAGCAACATTCAAAAACTGCAGCATCTATCTGATTGGATGTCTCAGGGTGAATGGACTCTTCTGGATTTGTTGCCTCTGCAGATAGAGGACAGTTTGGATAATATCCTGAAAAGAACACTACAATACTTATTTTTTTGGAATTGGGTATTATTAATATACGGTACCTCACAATTAGTGAGTAAACCTGAAGTAAATATAAGCAAGAGTTCTGAACTAGTTCTTTCTTTAGGTCTGAGCCAAGAGCTTTGGCCCCATGATCTGTTGATCAACACAACAAAGATCATTCAATTATAAATTTAAAAAAAAGACCATATTCTTACATTCTCAAACATAATGAAATGTTTATCAACAAGACTAACCCAAAGTCATCACATTACACATCTCCTTTTACAGCTCAGCTAAACAACATGACAATGACAGCCGGCCAGGGCTCCATGCTCCACCTCCAAAGCAACATGCAGCACAGCCCTCTGGGAATCAGCATCATCAACACGCACAGCGGAAGTGTGAGTTTTCAAAGCAATATATATATATATATATATATATATATATATATATATATATATATATATATATGTATATATGTATGTATGTATGTATGTATGTATTTATATCTGTGTTTATGTTGGCTATATGATTGATTGTGTAATTATTCTGTCACCTTTTTTTTTTTTACAGATGTCTCCATTCTCCATGAATGGGATGCCCTCTCCGGGATACCAGTGCCCTACCTCAGTCTACCAGCCGACGCCGCAGCAGGTGTACTCTCTAACCCAAACTGGACAACAGGTAACAGACCCTAAGCTTGTTCAGAGGCTTATCAAATCAACTGGGAAAACAATGTTCCACACTTTCCTCTTTGCTTTATTCCTGACTTTAGAACACTCAGAGGCTTAAATACAGAGGCCAGCTCATTCCTCTCTCTTCCTGTATTCTCATGTTTTATCATTGTTTATTTTTTTTCTTTTCTTTGGCTTCGGACATAAACGTCCTAGATTCAACTCTGCAGTCAATGCTTCTGAAAGAAACAGAACTGTGAAGAGTCAAGTTCCTTATTATTCTCTCTTTGTCATAGTGTTCAACTGGTGGACTTTATAGCAACGTCTCTTTCAACAACCAAAGTCTATTCACACAACCTCGCCTGGCTCCACAGGACCAGGAGCTGCAGCCCAAGTCTTTCCCCAAGCCTATCTACTCCTACAGGTCAGACCTCACCTATTCAGCAAAGTATTTCATATTATAAACTTTAAACTACCTTCAAATAACAATTTGTTTCTGGTGTTTCTCTGCAGCTGTTTGATTGCCATGGCTTTAAAGAACAGCAAAACTGGCAGCCTTCCTGTCAGTGAGATCTATAGCTTTATGAAGGAGCACTTTCCCTATTTCAAGGTATGAATCTCTGTTATTATTGCAGAAAACTAAAGATAGAGTGACGATAAAGACTATGACTGAATACAAAAATACTCTTATTCCTGTAGACTGCACCTGATGGATGGAAGAACTCGGTCAGGCATAATCTGTCCTTAAACAAATGCTTTGAGAAAGTGGAGAACAAGACGAGCAGCTCCTCCCGTAAGGGCTGTCTGTGGGCGCTGAACCCTGCCAAGATTGACAAGATGGAGGAAGAGATGCAGAAGTGGAAACGCAAGGACCTCCCAGCCATCCGGCGCAGCATGGCTAACCCTGGTCAGACATTTTTGTCTTTTAAATGTACAAGGGTTACTGCCCCCCCAAATTCCAGAAGTAATTCTCGTTGTCTAATAATCTGTCTTTTTTCCCTTCAGATGAGTTGGACAAACTGATCACAGACCGCCCAGAGAACTGCAGACGTAAGGTGTTGGAGGCGGGCATGACTCGGCTGACCAGCTGTCCTACCGGTCTAACGCTGCCCCAGATGCAGCCTCAGCCTATAGTCACCCTGTCTCTGCCCTGTTTGCCCCTACACCAGCACCACCAGCTCCAGGCCCAGCTCCAAGCTCAGGCTCGCCTCGGCCCTATGTCCCCTGCCCCGGCCCAGACTCCCCCCCTCCACACAGTCCCTGACCTTACCCACAGTCCCCTGACCCAGCAGTCCAGCAAACCGCCAGAGGATTTCTACAGCGTGCACAATGACACACACACAGAGGTGGATGCTCTGGACCCTAGCATCATGGACTTTGCCCTTCAAGGTAAATCTTTTTTTTTTAAATTAAGTGTTTTTATTTGTTTGCTAGAAAATGAAAGTGTTTTAAGTACACTAACCTCTCCGTCTCTCTGCCAGGTAATCTGTGGGAAGAAATGAAGGACGACAGCTTTAACCTTGATGCTTTGGGAACCTTCAGTAACTCACCCCTCCGACTATCAGACTGTGACTTGGGAACAGTAAACCTCCCTCCTGTCTCCACTGGAGCGAACCTGCAGCTGTCAGACGTGCAAGTGACGGGCCTCTACACCTCCTACACCTCCCAGGACCCCCTGTCCTCTCAGTACATGGGCGCACCAAACAACAGCAAGCCCATTGCTCTGTTATAAACGTTTGAGTTTATTCAGCCACCTTTGGATATCTGTGGATGCCGACTGAAGAAGTCTGAGCGCAAAATCTAAATCCTTTGTGCTACTAAAAAACAACATCACACTAAACTGCTCATTAAAAACGGAAACAGCTGATAAATAAAGAAATGTATGAAAAAGTATGAAAGACTTTTAATATCTAGCTTTGCCAAGCAAAGACTCAAAGCCTGTATGAGCACAAAGACTCTATGTGGAGATGTACGTGTGAGTTAGCGTCCACCAGTTTTTTTCTACAGTCCACACATTGCATTTTAAAGCCCCTTCATTCTGTAACCTCTCGTTTCTTGTCTGTTGTATTGTGCTAGACATTGTTGCTGTGTTGTTTTATTTATATTTATAAAAGGCAGCTGGGGAAGGTGATGACTCTATCAATCTTTTGCTGTATATATTTGAATGTTTCAAATTGCTATTGCCACAGAAAAGCTTTCTTTTGCCTGGATTGACCCACTTCAGCCCAAAACTCTGATGAACGCCAACATGTTGAGTGATCCAGATTTTACACATTATTCTTTTTACACAGTGATTAACGTGTCTCCAAGTCAGATGTATATCATGCTCATTAATCACAATAAATGAAATGGGTAAATAAAAAGTTTCTTTTGCCAAAAATATCTCAATGACATTTATTAACAAACAGTCCTTAGTACTGTAAGAATACAAGACACAGGAAAGAGTTGTATACATTCAAATGAAATTTCATTGGCTGATACTTTGATCACAGGTGAGGCAGATTAAGCCATCCCTTAGAGGTCCACTTTCATGACATTATCTTTTTGAAAAACCTGAGAGTTAAGAATGACTACATTATTTCAATGATATTGAACTAAAACGAAAAAGAAGAGTTTGACACGGCATCACAATCTCTCCTATCATTCGTAACATTGTCTGAGCAAACAAAAACTGCAACATGTAAAAATAAACTCACTGAAAGTGACAAGTTAGTTCAATGTCAACAGTGAAATGACAAAACACAATTTATACTGGGTATGAGCAAAAGCTACATCTGCTTTTTTAAATTTTCATTGCAGCACATCAATACTTGTGGGAAACATTTGATATTTTTAGACAAAAGAATTTAAAAAAAGTTTTACCTGTCTCCAGAATTACTGTTTTTGTTATTTTTATTTGAAGCTACATTCAAATATGAAACCAAATTCTCCATTCAATACTAATAACTGAGCACGAAAACCCACACCTAAATATGAAGTGTCTCACTTCAAGACACTTGTATACCTCAGGACTCAGTAGGCTGGATAGAGCCTATAATGGCATGTCTAATACTGATACAGGATTATTTACAAGTGTGCCATTTAAATGTGTCACAGTCACAGTTTGTGAACCTGAATGAGCAGCTGAAATAACTGTTTACCTCACAAATGTGAAAGACAAATTCTCTGCCTGTCAGTCAGGACTGGACGGGTTATGCCATCCCTGCAGAGATGCCACCTAACAGTAATGTGTTCAACAGACATAGAACTGTAGTGTTTCAGTCATTTTGTACATGTGCATTATTGCAAAGAATTGCCCCAACTATAATCCAAAAAACATATATCATTTATTTTAGCTTTATATTTCAATCTCTTCATAGTACAATCATCTATAATCCATCTTTTGTTATAATAATGATATAACCTGATAGAGGCCCTCAGCTTAACTGGTGCTGGCGCTGTCCATTGTTGCAAGCAGGTGTGAGAGCTTAGCCCTCTGGGAGGGATTGATGATCTGGCTCATGTGGATGATGCAGTCCATTGCTACATCAGGGTTGGCCTGCACCAGGCTACAACACAAGAGGAAAATCAGAACTAAAACATAACTACTTAATATGCTTAAAAGCGTTACTTCAGTTGGTGAAATGAGGACGTAATCTGAGCTATGTGTTCTGCATGTGAAGAAAATACTATTTCAGCTGCTAGTCCTCTTGTATATTTAAAAGTCTCTTGTGGTAGCATAACACCAACATGAAACTATCCACATCAAATTACTTTTTTAACGTTACATTTTATTACAATTATGTTGTGACACCTTGATTTGAGGCATTAATAAGATAGTGGTTATTAAAATGACAAAACAATCGTGTTGTTATGTCTGCATACCTGCGGATGTGTTTTAAGGTGTTTTCTCTTTTCAGGTATTTGATGTTCTCTCTGATGGCTGATCGTGTTCCGTCCTCCTCAGACAAATGCTTCTCAAGCCACTCAACTACAGCTTTGCTGTTATCCCAGAGGTAGGCCTGTAAGGGCAGACAGAAGCACATATAAATTACTGCTGGTTCTAAAATGTATGTGCTCAAAATAAATTAATTAAAGAAAGCACAGGATTTATCTGTCACAAAAACTAACACATGACTCTTCAAGTTAATGTTACATAGCTATTCTACTTTTGAATAAGGTTTAAAAGTCAATGTTTGCATTATACTTAGTGCAGGCACTCACACAGTAGTCTCAGATTTTGTTGCTCACCTTGACTGTCCCCTCTGTTTCAACAAACCAGCGTCGCAGCATGGACTGCATGTGTCCGTCACTGAGGTCCTTGTTGGCCTGCAGAATCTCACACTTCACCACCTGCTCCAACAGGAGGCGACGCAGACGCCAGTAGAAAAAGGTTCGCACGTTCTTCCAATCCAAAATATCCTGCAGAGTATTACAGGGCACAATAGAATAAGTTAAGACGAGTTTAACTCACTCTAAACACAGGTGTGTTTTCTACATGCCATGTTCCACACATTTTCCTTGTGATATCAATCTCACTTACTGAAATGACACCCTTCTCCTGCATCCTGCCTGGGGTGTCGTGGAGGTCTACAAACTGCACTGCCACCTGGTGGTAGATGGGCAACAGGAACTCCTCCCTCGCTTTGAGTTTTGACTCCAACTCTTTGCTCTGTTTGTCAGTCAGCTGAGGGGAAGCTTGTGAAGACAGAAGACATGAATAAAAGTTCAGAAAATCAGCAACATATCAAAAGGAAAAATAAACGCAGGCGTTTATTCGAGTCAGAAAATAAAGAGCCTTTACCGAGCTGCTCAGCCAGACTAGAATAGACTGAATCTAGTCTTCTCATGGTCTTAAGCAGGTCCTTCCTCCGGAATTTGATCTCCACTGTGCCCTCAGCCTCCAGCACACCTCCTCTGGATGTACAAAACACAGCGGCAACAGTGAGGAAACAGAATAACTACACCTCACACACCTGTTGCTTAGGTTGGAATTTTACAAGGTGCCTGTACCTGCTCTCCCTGTCTGCATAAAGCTCCATACACAGTGGGTTGATGGTAGGATCGATCACTACCCATGATCCTCCTCTCAGTTCAGCATGAGGAGGAATGTACACCAGCACCGGCTGACGGAAACCACGCAGCGCGTCCACAATGTAGGCCCCAAACTTCAATATCTGGTCATACATATCTGAAAGGAAAATGGATAAAAACCCTCTTTAACTGAAGACCAGAAACCATTTAAAGAAATGCACTCTAGTGCTCATTTTTACCTTTCATTCCACCAGAAAAGCCCCTCCAGTTGGCAAACACCATGAGAGGGAGATGTTCATGGTTGAAGTCACAGATTGCCTGAGCTGTTTTAAACGCTGAGTCGGGAAACCACACCTGGCCAGCCTGTTGTAATACCTGAAATAAACACACAAATACATGAGAACTTGTGAATTTTTTTAATTTTGAATCATGACCATGTGGCAGGGTTCATTCACCTTAGATTCTGAATCCAGGTTTGCAGGATCTGCTGGGACTGTTAACTCGACTGTACGCGTTTCGACAGCGATGACACCGAGGGGAATTCCTCCTAACCTGTTTTCAGTCAGAGATTTAATCATTTCCATGTAAGGTTGGTATAAGTTTATATTTTGGGTGTGTATGTAGAGTGCAAACATATTTACCGTGCTCTGCCCACTACCACAGTCTGAGCCCATGATCCCATGATCTCCATAAAGGAGCCGTGGTCAAAAAAGCCACTCTGCCAGGCTCCTCTCACAGCTGATGACACAAACACAGACAAAAAGGGAAATTAACAAGGCTGAATATTGAACTACAACACTTTCAGAGTTAAAGTCCTGACACTCACTGGGGTGAGGTCTCCCAGCCAGCATCCAGCGAGGGTCATACGGTGCTTTTGTAGGAGTATACTCTATCTCCCTGTCTACCGGGTCTGTAGTTGCTAGAACCGGCACAGGGGAGTGTTTGTTCTGTAGGGGAAGAGAAGAAGAAACACAGAGTTCTGACAAGGTGTTCTGTAACTTTATAGAACTAAAATGTGAACTTTCACATATTCAGCCAAACCTTAGGCATATAGGAGAGCCACTGGAGGATAGTGAAGACACCCTCAAAGTCATCGGGCACAGTGCTGTGTGTCACTCCATTATTGTGCATGATCTGGATCCCTCCCAGCTGGTTGTTGGAAGTATAGACCTCCCTGCCTAAAACCTGGACAGAAAGACAGACAGCAATCATCAGGGAGGATTGTTTGTTGTTTAAGGCACACAACAAAGAGGAATGTGACCAGCAGAGGAGTCTGTTTTTAGGATGGCCTTATCATTCTTACATTTCCATCTGATTTTTGCTTCATTTCATTTCTTTATTGTTTATCTTTTGTTCCAAAACTTGACTCCAAACTATCTTATTGCCGAAAGCATTAACAGAATACATGATGAGGATAAAGAAATCAATAATAGTAAAGCCAGTTTTTTATTAAAAAAACGGCTTTATACACAATCAAATGCTGATCGATCAGCTGTGACATACTGTATGTTTTATTATATAATATACTGTACATTTATATATAATTTTACATAAAATTATAATATAAGTGGCTTCGATTAAAGCAACAAACCTTATTAAGAGCGCCTGATCCAGTCAGGATGATGTGAGAGTTTTCAACCTGAATCACTCTTTGTCCCAAACGCACCAGATAGGCTCCAATTCCAATCGCTCGACATGTGACCTACAGCAAAAAAAAAAAAGTGAGTTGGAGAAAAATGTCCCAGATTGACTCTGGTCCTCTGACTCAAAGAATTCAAATTCAAATTTTTCTCACCATACTAATTGTTATTATCTCATCATAGGCCTGAGATGATTCTCCAGCTATAGTACCAGAACCTCGCAGGTTCTCTACCCCAAGACCTTCGTCTTTCCCGATGATGTCAGTAATGATGTACCTGCACACGTGAGGAAGTTAGAATAAGAACAAATCTGTTAAACCATAGACACAAGCCAAGTGAGTTAAATGTTTTAATTAGCTGCATAGTTTAAACAAAGAAAAGAGGATTTATTGTACCTGGATTCTCCACCTTCCTCTACATGGTGACAGTGAACAGCGTTGGTGGAGCTGATGCATGTGTAGTCCTGCGGTGTCAGGTAAAGGTACTTGAAACCCTACACAGAGAAGGAATCCATGTATGATAAGATGTTAAAACCACACATATAATTGCATTACTCATTAAGCATATGTCATCCAAAAGTTACAATACAAATATCAGCAGAAGCACAATGCAGGGGTCACCTTGTAGGGGTCTTTGGGGTCATTCCAGGCCACCTGGAACATGTGTTTGATCTCTTCAGCGAGTCCAATGCGTGCTCCGCTGTTGGCTGCAATGTAAATGCGTGGTATTCCCTCGGCCCGAGCCAGTTCAGACGCCTTTAGGAACAACTCGTCCTCTTGAGGGCCAAATGAGCCAATCATGTGAGTGATATCATTACAGATGACGATGATATCTCTGCCCTCTGGGTACCCAGGGGTCTTCATCTTCATCCTGAAGGCAACCATTCCAACCTGGTGAGGAAGGGCTCAAGAGGTTTTAAAATAATATCAACACTGGAAAGCATGACCATAGATATTGGGAATAGGGTCCTACATCATTGTCTCCAGGCAGGCGGTTCATCTGCACGAGTCCACCTTGAGGGTCCAGAACCAGCTCAGTGCACATCAGCACATCTTTTGGATATTTGTCCCCTGGACCCCAATGCTTGAACAGTGCCTATTAAAAGATTTTCAAAGTTGAGTAAGATACCTTAAGAGAGAAAAAAATGTTTTCAGTGAGTCAGCAGTACCTGTCTGAACATTTCAGGAAAGTCATAGACATAGGTGGTCCCTAGAGTTTGAGCCTGGAAGCGCTTGGCCTGCAGCAGGTCTTTGGTCACATACGGAGTGTTGATCAGCATGCCGTGAAGAGGGCCCGGCTTGTCCCCATACGACTGGAACATGATCTGAAAAAAATGAGAAGCATTGAAACAGAGACTCCTTTAAATGTGAAGCTGAAACCTGAAAAAGAGTACACAGAATAAATCCTCTGCAAAATACAACTACTGTTCCCAAATCACAAAAAAAGTTCATAGTATGTTGTCCTCACCTGTCCTGAGCTCAGGTCAGTGACCTCCTTGTACAGGCTGATGTCCAAGTAATATCCAGACTCATTGGTGAGAAACAGGCGGATGGGAATGGCATTCCCGGTTGGCGTCAGACGGATGTTTATCTTCAGCTCAGCCTGCAGGACTCGAAGCTTCCAGAGACGGCTGCCGTATCGCATCACCATGGAGCGAACCGACTCCTCAATCTAAGAGTAAAATGACAACAAAGACACAAAGATGATAAAGGTAGAAGCCAAATGTTAATATAGGCTTAAGAAGTAAGGTGCAAACACTGACTTTAGAGGGGTTCATGATAACAGTGGGAACAAAGTTGAGGAAGATGTGGTTGCAGTCGGTGCGGACACTCGTGTTACTGAAGGCCACCTCCAACTCATCCATGGCCTCCAACAGAAGACGCTCGCCCTCATTTTGAAGGTATTCAAAGGAGGCTTCCTGGTTTTGTATAATAAGAGATTTAATCATCAACATAACAAGACTGTATTCACGGGGAAAAAAAGCAAATCAATAACATAAGAATCTGTTCATAATGCTCTTCCTACCTTAGTGATGAGATCTGAGTGGCGGATAATCGCTCGTATGAAGAAGCGGTAGTCTGTGACTTCAGCCCCTTCCTGCACACGAGCAGCACCAAGATAGAGGTGCATCTTGTGGTTGGCACAGGGGACAGCCGTCAGGCCAAAGTTCCTCATGCGGTTCAGCTCCAGCTGAAACGCTAAAGCTGGCTCCAGATTACGGTAGATACGATCCTCTTGGAACTGTGGAATAATACAGAATGGAGGGGTTGTCATCCTCCTCTGACAGCAGCTGGGATCTTTAGCAAATGTAAACTCAAATGATCTATAAAGTTAATTCTGCTAAGAGAAAAAAAAACGTACCCCATCTCTTGCTCTAAACGTGAAGAACTTGGGAAATTCTCTCTGTATAAATCAAAATAATAATCAGGAACCATGCAGGATGATGTTCAGAGGAAATGTGTTTATTGTCATAGCAGTAACATTGATAGCATTACTAAAAATAGTTAAAGCAGCTACAATACCTTGATGCACATACTAAATCCTGATTCAGTCTAAGCTGTACGTACTGACACACTGTGCTCTGTTACTCACAGCTTAAGATGAAAGAACCATTTGATAGGAGTTCAGAGAATATGGTTCATGTACGTGATGGAACGTAATGGAGGTTACATCGATCATTTAAGACAAACACAAATATATAAATACTGTGAACATTTGTTGTTTTTTTTATTTCTATACTTTTTATTAGCCACACATTTACTTTATTACTACGTTTTAATATTGACGATGGTGCCAATTTAAAAAACAGTTCCATCTTAATCATAAGCATATACACCAGCTTTGATCTGCTATAAATAAGAGTCAAACTTGAAGAGCCATTCATGACTTTTTAAGTACTTTAAATGTAGAACTGATTGACAGCTAGCCTCGTGAAAATTGTGAACCTTCTGAATTACCTTCTGTGCAATCAAAAATGTGATTCTCCTGATTCCATACTCAAACAGGACAGCTTTCTGTAAACACACACACACCATGTTACAATAAATGATGATCATAAAAAAGAACATATCTAATCATAAGAAGCCATGTGTTAAGTGTCTAGCTGACCTTTGATTGGGCGAAGGCAGTGAAGGCTGTGACCAAGGCATCGTCATCTTCAGTGTCTGCTGTTTTTATGGACACATTAATGATGTGGATGGGGTTCTCCCTTATATTCTGAAGGGGATGGCAGGGAAACTGTTGATGGAAACATCCTTTTTGTATTGACAAATCCTGGGACTCTTACACACCCGTAGTTCTCACCTTGAAGTTCTCCTCCTCATAGAGACTTGAACAGGACTCTGAGAACGGAGCGGTCTCCAAAAGTGGTTCTGCAAAGCTGGAGAGAACTTCATCAACATTCCTGAAGGAGGAAAAGAAAATCATTATCCTTTTCCGTGGATGAATTGATGAGAGAGGGAAAGAAAACATTTAGCCGAAGCGAACCTTTTAAAGTCGTCAAAACACTGAAAAGCCACCATGGCGCCCATACGCTGGCAGGGTGGCGAGAAAGCTCCCTCCAGGTAGAGCTCGCTGCTCTGCCTCCGCAACTGAAACTGGCATGATCCACTCATTGGCACCGGGACCCTGAAATGAGACAGATGGAGACAATAACAACAAGAGAAGACCACTCAAACTGAACAGCTACATGTAAAAATATTCCTACAGACAGCAATTACAGCAAGTCAGGATGTTTTCTATCTATTTAACACTACTTTACAAGATCTCACTGAGAGTTGAGGGTACAGGCTCCTCATTCCTCATTCAACAGAATCGCAGGCTTGAAGTTTTTAAGAGGACGGTGGAATTAAAAAAAGAGGTTCCTCTCAAAAAGCTCAGATTCACTTTTTCAAGAAGAAAGAAGCAGGAATATAAAACACGTGGAGAAACTTGGATAAAAAAAAAAGGTGAATTAAAGTGACTTGTTAGAGGAGTCCTTAAGCAAAAGTTTCTGGTTCACAGGACAGAAGAAGAAAAGCATCACAGTGCATTGGACATGCTTCGCGGAGAGGCATACACACGATATGGTGGTTGGGCTGGTTGGGAGGAGCTTTACTCTACCTGTTGAGAGTAGGGCTGCTCCCTCTGAAATAAGATGATTGACAGATGAATATCAGCAGTGGATGATCAGAATGCACCTCTACTTCGCAATGATTAGATAAAGCAAGAGGATGTGCACAAATCAAATAAATGTCCTTAAGCTTAATACATTCTCAGTTCAAAGTTAGCCATGACCAGCAGCAGCTCACCTCTTCTACCGCTGGGTACAGAAGAAGAGAAAGAGTCACTTTATTGTTATCCCTTTGGAGGAATATCAGTTATTTCACTCCGTTGCATAAAGTAACACATACACATGCATGCTATGACTCATGGAGTGTAACTTATTTATCAATGTAATATTTAATAATCTAGTGAGGGCTCAATAAGAATGATCAGTGAGGCATTTCTCTGCATAAACTTCTTCAATCTGGTTTGATGAGATCTTTCTTTATCAGTTGTAGCCCACTCTGTGATCAACACCAGTAAAAAGTCTGAATAGAGTGACATAAAAAAAAAAAGTATGTGCAACCTGTTGGGATGTGATGATGGCAGCATGAACTGGAAGTCCACAGCACACGTCCCATCCTGCAGCTGGTGATGCTGGATGCTATTGAGCTCATAGGCGATGTAAGCTCTGCGCACATACACCTGAAAGGTAAGGTAAAACAGGAAATCAAAAGTCATTAAGACACATGAATGCATCATGTAGAAACTCTATAGAGTAAATGAACTGACGTACCTCCAAAGCAGCCATGCAAACCACTTGATTTGAGTGATAGAAGAAATTGGGTAAAACGTCAAAAATGGAGGTTTCAGAGAGGATAAGTTTCTGTGCAAAAGAAAAAAAAGAATTAAAAAAAATATATTTAAACTCTAAAAAACAACAACAACAAATGATTATAAGGACTTTCTGCAAACATTGCTGACCTTCAAGTTTTCTGGACAAAACTGGTGGCCGTACATGTCGATGGCTGACAGGAAGATGGACTCCACCTGGTTGTGCCTCAGCTCATATGATGGTAAATGGGAAGCAATCAAGACCTAGGACGAATTGATATATATTATATCCAGGTTACTATGGAACAGAGAATATTTTCTTCCTGAGATACAGGAGGTCTTGGATGTTACCTGTCTGGCTCTTAATGCCACCTTTGAGTTCTCCATCTTGCTGAGCTGCGTGAGCTCATTCAGGATGGCCATCAGTTCATCAGCCAGTGTGGGATCCCGTCCACACAGTTGGTCCTAGACAGCACACAAAGAGGCTTTCACTAAAACATTAATGTCGGAGGATTGTTTCATTTATGCATGCTACTTTTTAAGATGAGTAAACGTCTTACTATGAGCATTGTGACGAGGAAGTTCTTCTTGAAAACCTGAGCATGAGAGAAGATGTACTCAAGCACAGGGCTCATGTCAGGTTTGTGCTGCTCTCTCAGGTTGATTACACACTTGTCATAATGTGCTGTTTGGGAAAACAAGAGTAAAACTTTGTTAGTTGAGCAAAAAAAAACTTTTTTTAAATTCTCAAGTCTCCATTTCTAGTCAAATGAATGAATGTCACCTTGCTGAAACTGCATCTCTACTTGCAGATATCGCTTCAGCAGATCAAGAACCACAGACTTCATATAACCACGAATTCCACTGCGATACCTGGACCGCACATATTTAAATATGTGTCAATTAAAGCTTCACTACAGTCTTTCTACATGTTGTGTATTTCTGCTGGACAATCTGCATGTGACTGACCTCTGTACCAGCTGAACGATACTCTGCGTGTTCATGAAGAACACCTCTCGGTCAGCCTTCCTCTGCAAGGTTGCTGCATGGCTGTCCAGGATATTTGCAATCTGGAGTAAACAAGATATCATCCTGTTATGACCACATTGATTATTTGCATTTAAAGAACTTAGAGAATATTGTGCATTTCTCACTCTTTGGCTGGGGAACTGGCAGAGGACAGAGGTGATGTTGCTGGCGTACTGAGCCATGACTTTACGGATATTTTTCTCCACACTGGGAGGAATGCGACTGGCCAAACTCGTCATGATCTCCTGGAGTTCTAAAAGTGGCAGCGAGGGGTCCCGTAAGGTCTTCATCAGAGTAGCCACCCACTGTTTCAGCTGCAGACAGGAGCACAAACATATAAGTAAAATTAATCTGACCATGCCTAAAAAGAATCTGTGGAGGCAGAACGAATGACGTGTAACGACCTTGGTGCTGAAGTAGGGCTCTTCGAGGCAGTAACCATCCATGACTTTGAACAAGTTTCCGAGCACGCTGTGGAACACCTGGTGAAGCTTCTCCCCAATAATGGGCAGAGGTTGCTGGGGTGGCAATATGGCAGTGTTGAGCTCTACCTGTACACAAACAGGGGAACGGATTCAATTATTATCTGGAACTTCTAAACAACCAAAACAGACTCAGAGTGATTTTTTTTTTCCAAGCACAGGTTAAAAATACAAATAAGCAAATACTTTTAGTGCAATGGTATAAAGAGTAAATCTGCACAACCATAGGGCTACATGTGCAAAAATGTTTATTTTACACTTTTTAGCCAAGAATATATTAATGTTATGAATTGGTACAAATTGTTAGACCCCATTTAGAAAATGTATGATTTGAATCCACTCACCCGATGTATGCTGCTGGGGTCATCCAGGTCTATTCGTGCCACCACACAGCCCGGCTGCAGAACTGCTCCTGGTCTCTTCACAAAGTGGATACATCCAGACTGATGCACAGTCAGCGTCATCACCATCTTCATCACCTGACAACACAGAACAAACAGCCAGTTACAAAAAAAAAAGCGATGGCATGCTTCAAGAAATCAGTTGTGTCCGCATTTAAATTTACCTCAATCTCTGCGTACGTCTCCCCTCCAAAAATGTGACCGCCATCCTCGACCATATACTGCAGCAGTTTGCCAGCAGAGGGCGACCTCAGCACTGTGGGGTCCTTCTCCTTCTCAAATACACAAGTTTTGTTGCCAACAGTGATGCGGTAGCTGTGGGGATAAAATCAATAAAATGAAAACAAATAAAACAAACAAAAGACAAATCCAGATTGACACCATGAAGAGCACTTACCTGTCTACTTCCTCCTTCATGTAGGTGGTGTGGCTGCTGCCGTCATAGGACAGCAGGAGTCCTCCGTCACTCAACCTGTGGACATCTATCTCTATGTTGGAGCCATTCATTATGATGACATAGGTGGTTGGAGATTGGCGAGCCACCTGCATGCAGCAGAAATGACAATTTGTCTGTCTTAGAAACAGCAAGATAATTACATAAATAAGGTGAATATGACGGAAATAAAGCAGATACCCTGAGGCAGAACTTGACTCCCTCATATATTAACTCCACACTGACAGAGTTGAGGAGACTGGCTGCTGGCAGCACTTGGCCTCTGTGGATGCAGCATAAAATGATTACGAATATATTTATGACCGGTAAGAATTGTAGAGGGACAATCATAAGAGGGACATTGTCCACTGACCTTTCCAGTGAATGTAGGTAGTCAGACATGCTTTTTCTGAAGCTGGCATCAGCAACATGCAAAGCCCCACAAACGATCCCCAGCATCGTATCTGGTCTCTCCGCCTAAAGAAGAACATTTGATTCATGTCAAGACGTTTAGAAAGTAAACACTGATTCAGTGGCAGTACATTCATCTAAAGGATAAATGCATTTAGTCTCCTACCTGCACTTTCTCTGATATAAGGTGATCGAGCCAGCCGGTGTCGATGTCATTGTTTCTGAAGCTTTCTGTCTCCAGCAGCTTAATCAGGTATTCTACTGTGGTCCTGAAGTCACCTCTAATGGACAGCTCCTTCATTGCCACCACCATGTTCCTGAAGCATGTGACAAAAATGACAACTATTACACTCATGCATCCTACAACATTTGGATCTTTAAATTCTTGAACTAAATTTGCTGTTAAGAAATTGCTTTTGTTGCAAAACCATATTGTCTTCAAAAATGTCATTATATATTATTATGGTTATAGTATTTCTCCATCTGTTTAATACATCATGTGCAGCTCATTGATTAGGCTAAAACTTTTGATGCTGGTGTTGCTGAGTCTACACCTCTAGGCAGATGTCTCAGCATTATCAGTACAAAAAACTCAGGCTTACGAAATAGCCTCTTCACGGTTCTCGCCCCAGGAGAAACAGTGTCCAAATTGGGAATCTGCAAATTCGTGCAGGCCACCAGTTGCCCCCACGCTGAAATAACCCCAGACATTTTTACTGCTGCGGAAGTTCAGCTCCTGCACAGTGCCAGAGCTGGGCTTGAACCCCTGTGAGGGAGGACAATAAGTCAGTGGTGTAAATGAATGAGAATGTAAGAAAAGGGCGTGGTTTTAAAGTGAGCATTACCTCATCAGGGTTCTCACTGGTGATCCGAGCAGCTATAACGTGTCCTCTTGGATTTGGTATGCAGTCTGGATTTTCAAAGTTAATGAAGGTGTCACCCCATGGAGCTTCTCCATAAAGCAAGCGGATGTCTTTGATTCTATACAGAGGGATGCCCATCGCAATCTATCAGAGATGAAACATTGTGTTAAACTGGATTGATTTAAATTCTGGCTACACTTTTAAAATGACAAAATGTGTTCCTAAGTTCTAGTTATTTCTCTGAATGTCCTCTGACAGAAGGTACCTGAAGCTGGGCAGCTGGCAGGTTAACATCTCCGATCATCTCCGTGCAGGGATGCTCCACCTGCAGGCGAGGATTCAGTTCCAGGAAATGGAAACTTCCGTCCTCAGAGAAAAGATATTCCACAGTGCCTGCACTCACGTAGCCCACCATCTTGGCCAGTCGCACTGCAAACTGAGCCACAAAGGAGGCAAAACGTCAAGTCTTATGAGAGAAATAAATATATAAAATGTAAATACACAGGAAGTTAATTTAATTTAATAAATATTAATTATTGAGCTGTGGAAAAGGGGTAGGATTAAATAAGTTTTATACTTCTTCCTACTCCTTTTCAGGCATATCAACTGAATATATGTAATTTGCTTTTTCTTTTTTTGTGAAATAATTTGACCATTGTTTTTTGTTTATTGTATTTTCGTGCTTTTCATTTTGTTTTGTATTTTTGATATGTCTGAAATAAATTTAATTAATCAATCAATCAATCAATCAATCAAACAGTGTTATTAAGGGTGGAAAAATAAATACATGCAGTTAAATGAACTGACCCGTTCCATTTGCTCGAATGTTGAGGGAGCAGCTATGGTGGCAGGAGCTTCTTCGATGATCTTCTGGTGTCTCCTCTGGATGGAGCAGTCCCGTCCAAACAGAGAGATGGCGTTTCCATACTCGTCAGCCAAAATCTGTACCTCAAGGTGTCTCGCATGCTGAGCCAGCTGCATGACGAAGATAGGCGAGCCAGGTACCTCCGCCTGAACCTGTAATCAGAAAAGGAAAATAAACTGAAACATGTAAATAACCAAAATCACGCAATGGATAAGCAGCAGGCTCTAAATTTTAGAGCCTAAAATAATAATAATAATAATAACCTGTCTAAAGGAACTTGTAAAATCCTCAGAGCTTTCAACTTTCCGGATTCCCTTTCCACCTCCACCCTCTGAGGCCTTGATTACAACCGGATAACCAATCCTCTCAGCCCCCTGCAAACAATAATCATGTCAAATGTTATGTTTAACAAAAATACCTGCTTGAAGGAAATCCGAAGAGCTTACATGTGAATATTAAAGACTTTGCTAAATATGCTTACCGCCAGCCCGTCATCTACATCCTGCACACAGCCTCTTATGTAGACCTCCGGAGGAACACTGATAACATTTCCCTGTTTTTGGTCCTCCTCTGCCCAGTCCACTCTCAGACCTGGAGCAACAAGACACACAAGAATACAACATAAAAACATTAGGAGGTGCACGAATATAAAGCGGAAAATAACGCCATCATAGAGTTAACAGCATCCTTTGGGCCAGATCCAGTAGAAACGGATTGCACCCGCTAAAAGCATCATGAATTTCGCAGAAATATCACATGCAATCTACCCTGTTTTAGCACCCTATCCATAAAAGAATGTGCAAGAACGATATGGTGTCTTATAGTGGAGCTGTCTCGCCCACATAAAGGTGATGAGCTACGAGGGAGGGGGGAACCTTTGTCAGGGTTTATTTTGATGCCAGTCAGTGTTGAGTAGCCCAAGACTTATTAATTCAAGCCCTGATTCTATCAATAATAAGAACGTAATATCTACAGACTTTAACAGGTCATTTATTTGAATGTCCAACAGAAGAGGAATTGTTTTCCTGATCACTGAAACGTTTGTGTGACATTTCTTAAAAATATTAATCACAGTTACCACCAGCTGTGTGCAATTTTTGAATATTTGTTATTTACATAGATGCAAACAAGACAGGGGCACCCAGGACGCCATCTGCTTAGCAGTTTGCAAGTATTTCAGCCTTTACGTGTGCTTTGTGGATTCCACGCTATCTTTTTTTCTCATTTGCAGAAAAGTTTAGCACCAGCAAAAGCAGTGCAATCCTTATGTGGATCTGGCCCTTTGTGAATTGAAACTGTGTGGGCGTTAAAGCATCACCTGATCCGCTCCACGGTAGTGTGGGAATGTCAGCACTCTGAGCCACAATAGAAGAAGCCACCTTATCCCCGAGAGCCCACATGGCCTTACTGGACGGCCCTGAGACAAATGTAGACAGGGTGACAAAGAGATCTGACACAGGTCCATATAATGAAAAGATAACATGTAAATATTTTGAAGTTTTAAACTGGAGTTTACCTAAAAAGGATATTCCTGCTTTGTTTAGCAGCTCGGGCAGTTTGGGGTTTTCTGAGGCATGACCCCAACCAGCCCACACGGCCTGTAATTAGTGATAAACACAGACATGTTATCATTGATCACTGGAAAACATGGTCAAAGAGCAAAAGGTTTAGCCTAGACCAGAGGGCAGAAAAACACTTCAATGAAGACAAATACTGGAGAGCACCTGCACTGGGATTCTTTTTGCAATGTCCACTATCAGCTCTACGTTGGCGTAGTTGTTATTGTTTGGCCCACCGGGTACTGGCACATAGTGGTCCGCCATTTTTATATATTCTATATAAACGAGAAAAGAGCAAGTGGTTGTTAATAATGATCAAGGAAGAACTTTCTAAACAAATAACTGACTGTGTCTCACTCTCGCCCAGATAACCACATCATGATAACTACAGGGTAATTAAAAAATGATAAGAATCCAGAATTACAGCGACCTGCATTAGCTTTCAAGTCTTCAGGGGTCACCATCACCACAAAACGGATGGTCCTCTCATTGCGAAACATTTCGTAGGACCAGCGACGGATAGAGCGCATGCACTTGACTGCAGCTATACCGTTGTTAGCTATCAGCACCTGAAACACAAACACAAACCATGTGTAGACAAGACAAAAAAAAATGCTGCATGTCCATTAGGAGTAAGAACAAGATTCCCGAAAGAAGAAAGGACTTTGAATCTTACTTTTTCAATGACACGGTTGCCACCAAATCTGGTGACAAACTCAGCAGGAGAGGCCACAGTGAAGTCCCTCTGTAGATCCATCTTTCTCTGCTCACGTCCTTTTTTCACCAAGTGGAGACCAGACATGCTAGGCCTGCAGTGAAAAGCCCCATTGTTAGTTTGCTTGAACAATAGCACAGCAACATAACAAATGCAGTTACCTGGGTGTGCTCTCTTTTATAAATTAAAAATCCAGGAAACTGCAGGGCGCATATCATCCTCCAAACAGTCAGACGTGAGCAGGCAAACACCTGCAGTGCTGCTCTACATACAGTTAGAGGGTGAGCTACAACAAGAGAACACCGGCAGTGCAAATCAAAACCAAAGTCAAAGTTCAGTCTCTCCTCAACATAGACAGACTGTGGACCAGCCCATTTATTTCTGACCTTATCTTCAGAATAACTCTGCTGAAGTGAGCACTATAAAGAAGTGACTGTCTTGTCAGCACAATGCTCAGAAAAGGCATCAGGTGTTCCAAAAGTGACATGTTCAATAATACAAACCTATTCAATAATATAATCATGCATCAAAAGGGATAGCTTCACTGATAACAGGCATGAAGTTATAAAAAACAAGAGCTAACATAACAGTTATTGAATCTAATTTTTAGCTTTAAGCCTCCGTGTTACTGTAAGAGAAAATGTTGTAGGTTGTTTCCATCACTGATCACACTTGTATATAAAGTTTAATGAGGTCAACTAGTCTTCCCTGATACTAAAAATCATGTATGCATGGTACGTTTACTTTGACAGTCTAAATTCGATCTCATAAAGCAGCAGGTTTCCAAATCACTCACGGTGTCTATTTTTATAACACAGAAGTGGATAATGTAAGTTTCTGTGATATTATTAAGTTTCAAGCTGAACTTTGCATTTATCATTTTAATAACAGTATTACAGCACAGACATATACATATGAAAACTGGGTTAACATGATAACAGCTGAAGCAATGGTTTCCATGTTTTGAAACTGTATGTGCCATGGCTATCAGCCGGCTCAAACCTTTATTCATTTCAAAGTCTCGTCTCAATTGCGCCACAAAACCCTTCACAGTATTTCAGTCCCATGTTAAGATATGACTGAGTACTACCTTTGCTATATTGTGAAGCTGGAGAGCAATTCTGTCCGAGCAGATGTGAACTTTAAACTTAACTCCTGTATTGGACTGTTTGCTCAGGAAATACAGATTGCACTCTGTCATTGAGAGCTCTTCTGATAACCAGCCCGGTGTCATGCATGCTCCACCTTCTGATCTTTTGCCAGGATGTAAGGTATGACGGGGCAGGGTTTAATATAACTATCACACATACCTTACTGCACAAACAAGGAGCATCTATTCATAAACATGATTGAGGGTCTGTGAGGAGTACAGCTTGTGCCTAAAACATGGAAGCTAATTAATCTGCTGCTTCAAAAGGACATCGTAGTTCGTGTCTGGAGGGTACAAATGTTTTTTATTTCCTCAAACGTTCATGAGCCAAGACACGCTCTGTTCAGTTACATAACAGCTAAGTATGGCCACAAGAGCGATCCTTCCTGTTCACACACATATCTGCAGAAGTTGCAACGGTATATTTTCTCCCACTGTACAAAGTAATCATTCCGTTCTGTTTTTATTCTTTTCTGCAGTCCACACATGAAGCCTGTGATAAATGTCCACACAACAAACATTGGAGCAAAAGTATCATATTACAACAAAGGATATCAAGCTTTTGTTGGCATTTACCTTCTGAGATATGGGAACAAGCCGTTACCCTCCATTATACAGACAACTTTACTTTTCTTAAGTTCCCTAGAAGTGATATGAAATCTTGAAATCTGACACCAAAACAAAAAGTTCTCTACAAAAATGCTTCCTCTCAGGCGCTCCCCCTCAAATCTCCCCTCCCACATGTAGCACAAAATAATCTACAGAGCCCGTGTGACAGATCACAGGCTGCTCGCTACAAATAAAAACAGAGGCAAGGCCAGCACCAGAACAAAGTGTTCATTCTACTTCATGTATCAACGAAAGCAACCTCGTATGCAGGCGAAATATGTTGCCAAAGTTGTAAGAAAGGAAAAACTGAATTCACAAACAAACAAATGAATAGGACTTCCATGAAAACGTACAAAACTGCAGCTACATTTCCTGCAATATTCGAACTCTGAAGTGCAGGAAGAAGCTTGGAAAGTTTGGAATTAGAAGAGGAAAAACCCCTTACCTTTCTCCTCTTCATCATGCTTCCTGCTAACACACTCAGCTTTGTGCACTTCGATAGGTCAATCCAACAAAAGCATGTCAAGCATGACGTGTAGCTGTGTGCACTAAACAAAACCTCTGACCCATGATCATATCATGTACCATCACTGTGTTAAAAAAAAAAAAAAACTCTCTCCTCTCTGCAGACTACTAAAAAACGTTACAAATAAAGATAGTTTGAAGATTTAAAAACGGTTTTGTGTTGGCTGTGTTGTGACCGAGAGTCACACCACCACCACCAGTTTTCAAAGTCCCTTGGTTCAGACTCTTGTTCCAATAATAGAGTCGGACTGTTCGGCATGCAAAAATAACACAGGTCAGCTCGATGCAGTCAGGTGATAACGCACAGCGAACGGGAACATAACAGCACATCGACAACATTTACAGAAATGGACAGTTCATACGAGTCACTCAGACTAAAGGTTTAGTTTGGGTGAAATGCCTCAATGTTTATGTCACATGTCAGAGTTACGAGTCACGTGCTGGAGTGATTAAACACGCAGACAAGAGACGGTTTGTTTTTTATAACTGAATTTTTTTTTAAAAAGGTCTTACTTGATGCCTGAGGAGCTGGATTGCAGCGCTGCTATTGACGCCTGCTGGGATGAAGCTCTGGGCTTGGAGGAAGGTGGCTGAGATGAGCCGCTTGGAGGTTTTGTGACCAGAGGTTCGTCGTCTGAAGAGTTGTCCTCTGATGCTCCCAGAATGAACTTCAGGCGGTCCCTCGCCTCAGGCCCCGAGCCGAGCATCGGCCTGGTGGCTTTGGAAGGTTTCTGTGAGGTCTTCTGCAGGGATGGCTCTCCTGAATTTACCTCAGAGGTCGCCTGCACAGCCTCACAGCCTCTTGTTTTGACTTGAAGAGCCACAGAGGCCCTGTCAGCCTGCACACTGTTATCCTCATTGTGTTTTGAGCTTTTGGGAGCTGCTGCCAGGGAATTTGCACCTGGATGAGGGGATTGTTTAGCAGGAACATCCTCCTCGTCTGCAGGAGAAGGTTCTTCTCCTTTCACGGGCATTGCTTCTGTCTGGATATTAATCCTCCACAGAATTAACAATATCCACAGGATCAACCCCAAAAGTGCAAACGGGAGCATTCACTGGCATCCTCCTGAGACTGCAACAAGAACAAAGTGAACTTTACAGTTATTATTAGTGATGACAGTCACATCTATACAAGACTACATATCTCTTTCACTATCCTGATAAATAACCAAAAAGTCAGAAGAATGGACAGTTGATTGAAGCGAATGTACACAATATTATTATCCCACGTTACATCTCAGTGACAACATACTTTGTCCGTCATAGAACATGACAGTGGGGTTTTCTCAACTGGAGAATGTCTCATTCATTTATACATATTTTCCTCAAACTTATCAAATTACACATCAAATATTTCTGTATCAAAACATATTCATGAGAATATTCTGTGTTTGAAAAACATAAAATATCATTTTGTTACCAAATATCTGCCACAAAAATCCAGCATGTAAGATCAAAGACTTTGGCGTCACAGTCACAACAGTATGGAGATATTTCCGTTCAACTGATCAAAGGTCAGGTGCCCTCTAAAGAGAGGAGCATGCTGGGAAATTTGATATAAGATCTGGCGGACTGGTGGCCAAGAGAAAAGAGATAGGTTTCATTCCATACCGATACAATTCTGATACAACAACGCTATAACTACAAATTCTTAACTTTTAAGTTAAGGGAAAAAAAAGAAAATCATTTAAATGTTCTAATCCTCTCAACTGCACGCCCTTCAAATCAATACAAGAAGATGTTAATGCAGTTTACGATGCCAGCAGGCCTGTTGAGCTACATGTCCAGTGAACAGCCAGTCTGTGACAGCTGACGTGAATGCCAAGTGTGGCTGCTTCATATGGGGTAAAGGTCAGCATGGAGAGAATGAAGGGTGAGGAGGAGGGTGAGGAGGAGGAGGAGGAGGAGGTACAAACATCCAAACAAACAGCATGGGGGGGGGGGGGGAGGGGCATCTGAGGACATCAAATAAGGAAAGAAAAATATAGAATATAATGATATGTAATTCAAATTTTAATAAATGGATACTTCATTCAGTCAAAGTTTCACTTTGTCATAAAACACCAGAACAGAGACAACGACACATTTGTCACTTGGAGCTGGTTTTGACTTTGACACAGACCAACAAATGATGTGCAATCATTTTTCAGATGAAGCACATTTATTTAAAAACACGTAAAATCCAGATCGTTTCCAGATCGTCCAGCCTATTTCCATAGTTTATACTGGCAGTCAATCAAGTGAATAATAAAAAGTGTGGTTAAAAAAATGTGTGTTTTCTTTAGCTTCGACTGAAGTAAAAACGTGGCTCACTGTAACCTCACTACACACATTACGCTGTTATTCTCTCATCAGGAAATACTCACCCAAGTTTAAGCAACGCAGGATGTTGAAGAAAGTCTGTCAAAACACTTCAATCTGTAGCATTTCCCAACAACAGGGAAATATGCCTGACTTGTGAAAACCTTTTGTGTCAGCAGGATAAATGGTGTGTTTCAAGGTGAAAGTGAATGTACACTCACCACCACAGGTAACGGACATCACTGCTCAGTCGTTGTTGTTGTAGCTGCAGTTCAAACCAGGCTAGCGAGCTAGCTGACAGCAAACTACTGACTGTTTATCATCACTAAAAACAAAGTTATTTTGAATTAAACTCCATTTTTTACAGTCTTTTATCTCCTTGGACACCTTAATTTCGGCCCAAAATTAAAGATTTATGGCTTAAAATGTTCATGACAGCAGCAGCAGCAGCAAATGCAGAAGCCTCCTACCACCACTTCAGTGTCGCTGAGCCCCCCACAGCCGTCCGCCTCCTCTTAGCTGGGATAGTAAACATGTGCAGGGGGGGATTTCAAGCTCCTCCCAGGAGAAGGGGACCCAACCAAAGATCGCATATTTTAACGATGTTTCTGTTTGTACCGTAATATTTACAGTCTATGGTTTGTACTGAACGCCGTATGTTGTAATTGAAGACATAACTTCGTTGTGCATCACCAATAAAGTAATAAATCGGGTTTTTTTTGTTGGATGACGCCCTGTTTATCCTTGAAAGTTTGCCTTTACAATCACTGGTGGATTCGGAAAATTTGCGTATTTCCAATTTTAATCTTGGTAATATGGAAGGGCCAAAAGGGAGCCAACATAGATGATAATGATTGCTCAATTCCTTCAGTCAAGATAATCAAACTCGATTATATTTCAAACTCTGGTTACACATATGACCTTTTATATACGACGTTTTTGTTAACTGGACGCTTGTATATTTATCTTAATATTCACAGTCTATGATATTAATTCATTAGTAATAAAAAAAACTGATGAGATTATATGTGCCAACATATCGAGCATTTAGTAATGGAAATCCAACATTTTCTTGATGCCAGCAATTACAGGTAAAGAAAACAATTTCTACGAATTAATTTTCTTGTAATTAGGAAAGTGTTTAAAAACAGAAATATACATAATTCTACGTAATCAAGATGGATTCTCGTCGGGTGCATAGACTGTAAATATTAAGGTCCGGTGCGATTCAGCGCTTTATCAACAAACGATCTATGTTCACTCTCCCGTCACCGCTGTTCTCGCGGGAACTGCAGGAACGCGCCAAAGTAAGAAAACACAAGCCGTGTTAGTGACAGTGACAGAGAAAGCAGGACGACAAAGCTTTGATATAGATTTAAAATCCTTCTCAAATGTGAATTAACCGACGGACGCATTAAACTAAACGGAAGTTCTCTTCATTTCGGCAAGTTTAAGCCGGCAGACTACTAAATAAGATGGTTCTGCAAAACAGTGGCAGGTACAGATCTGACCGAGGACAAAGTGGAGGGGATCAGGAAAACCAGTAAGTATTCTCACTCACATATCTCATATTATCGCCCTTTTTAAAATACAGTGAGTGATATTTACCACAGGATAATGTATGACATGAGAAATCTAGCTGTTATTGTGTTTGAACTACTAGGGACGATGGATCCGCGATGTCAGCCCTCAAGCGGCTGGAGCGCAGCCAGTTCACCGACGAGATGGACGCCCGCTTCGGGTTCGACAGGATGAAGGAGCCGGGGGAGAAAACGGGCTGGTTAATCAACATGCATCCTGTAAGTCCAATAAGTATACTGCGTTAAGCTTTTTGCATGTCTTATGGTTTAAAGTTTATAACAACATGGCCCCTTTCTGCTTCCAGGCGGAGATCCTAGATGAAGACAAGAGGATGATCAGTGCTGTGGACTATTATTTCATACAGGAGGATGGAAGCAGGTTTAAGGTAAGTTGAAACTGGTTACCAGATAAACTTACTGACTTACTGAGTATTTCTGTATCATAAAACACTTGTCCTAACATATCCCTCCCCCTATGTTTTCTGACTGTAGGTGGCCCTCCCATTTAAGCCATATTTCTACATTGCAACTAAAAAGGTATGTGAGCGTCCCACATTTAGTTCTTTGTCTGTCTAAACATGTTCAAACTTTGTCCTAAAGACGACGACTCTTTTTTTTTTTTTTTCAGAACTGCGAGAGAGAAGTCATTTCATACTTGTCAAAGAAGTTTCAAGGAAAGGTGGCAAAGCTTGAAATTTTACCCAAGGAGGACCTGGACCTGGTGAGAGTTTTGTTTGAAGTATCTTCTAACAACACTAGTCTTTGATACATTATGACACAAACAAAAACACAATATTGTTTTTTTTTTTAGATACTTTTTTGAATCAATTTTGTACCAAACACGTATCATCTTTTACCATGCTTGCTTTTCCTCCTCAGCCAAACCATCTAGTCGGGCTGAAGAGAAGCTACGTCAAGCTGTCGTTCAACACCGTCGACGACCTCATCAAGGTCAGGCGTGAGATCTCCCCAGCGGTACGAAAGAACAGAGAGAGAGAGCAGTCCAATGACGCCTACACCTCTATGTTATCAAGGTACCTCCAAACAAACCATCTCATTAGCTGTTTGCCATTATCTTGAAATCTTTATTCGTTTAACTCTTTCTCAGGCTGTTACTGATCTGTTAATGTCTTTACTTTTTACAGTGCTCTATCAGGAGGCCTTGTGACCTCAGCAGACGAAGAGGGGACAATGAAGAGCATTTCAGACCAGTTAGACAACATAGTGGACATGAGGGAGTATGATGTTCCCTATCATGTGCGGTTGTCCATCGACCTCAAGATCCACGTGGTAAAGAGAGATTCCTGTCGCTCCGGTGTTTTAAGAAAGAAGCTAAAAGTGATTTTCTAACCTTTACTGTCTCTGTTTTTCCCAGGCTCACTGGTATAATGTCCGATACAGAGGCAGCGCTTTCCCGCCAGAAATAGTGCGGAGAGATGATTTAGTGGAGCGACCGGTAAAAGGGATTTATTAATTATGTCGAAATCTGTCTCTTTTTTTTTTCAGGTTAGTGTTTTGTGGTACTTAAGCATTGTTTATTTTTCTCTTCAGGATCCGGTCGTTTTGGCTTTTGACATCGAGACCACCAAACTTCCGCTGAAATTTCCAGATGCAGAAAGCGATCAGATAATGATGATCTCCTACATGATTGATGGACAGGTGAGTCGTTCTTCCTTCAAGCGTTACGATGTGTATGGTCTTCGTAAGAGATTTGTCACTTTCAATAACTTTCGTTTCCTTCAAAGGGCTTTCTAATCACAAACCGAGAGATCGTTTCTGAGAATATTGAAGATTTTGAGTTCACTCCCAAACCTGAGTATGAAGGGCCTTTCACTGTGTTCAATGAGGATGACGAGGTATATGAATGCATAAGAGTAGATCTATCACACTGAAAATAAAAACGAAGGTCCATTCAAATGCGTCTTCAGTTTACAAATGTGAGGCTCTGTTATTTTCCATAAATGTAATTTAAACGTAAACTTCTACGTCTGCAGGCGGCCCTCCTCCAGAGATTTTTTGATCACGTTCATGAAACTAAACCAAACATCTTTGTGACATACAATGGAGACTTCTTTGACTGGTGAGCGGTTTATGTAGAATTATTACTTTAATTACTCACAATATGGTGTTTACCCTAAGGTTATTAATGGTGTTTGTTGTGCTCTTTAAAGGCCTTTTGTTGAGACTCGGGCTGCCCTGCATGGACTGAACATGTACCGGGAGATCGGCTTCCAGAAGGACAATCAGGGGGAGTACAAGTCCAGTCAAGCCATCCACATGGACAGCTTTAGGTTTGCAGTTCAAATGAGAACACTGGCTAACACACTTCAGGTTTCTTTTTCGATGAGTTAATTTCTAACCTGTGTCTCTGCTGTGTCAGGTGGGTAAAGAGGGACAGCTACCTGCCGGTGGGGAGTCACAATCTGAAGGCAGCAGCAAAGGCTAAACTGGGCTACGACCCGGTGGAGCTGGACCCAGAGGAGATGTGTCGCATGGCAACTGAGGAGCCACAGGTACAGAAATGGACTTCAGCTTTTACAGCACTGGAAACAAAGACTTCATCTGTTTTGAGTATATTTCCTTGTTTATTTATTTTTTCTGACTCTCTGCTTTTCTTTTAGACGTTAGCCACCTACTCTGTGTCAGACGCTGTGGCCACATATTACCTCTACATGAAATATGTTCACCCCTTCATCTTTGCTTTGTGCACCATCATCCCCATGGAGCCTGATGAGGTTTGTCTTTTGTATGATTTATTTATAGAAGAAGAAAAAAAAGATCCTGCATTTCAAAGACTGATCATTTCCTGTCTTGTCTTTCTGTCTCTGTCACCAGGTGCTGCGTAAAGGCTCAGGCACTCTGTGTGAAGCCTTGCTTATGGTGCAGGCCTTCCACGCAAACATCATCTTCCCCAACAAGCAGGAGCAGGTCTTCAACAAGCTGACAGACAATGGCCACGTCTTGGACTCTGAGACCTATGTAGGCGGCCATGTGGAGGCGCTGGAGTCCGGCGTGTTTCGCAGTGATATCCCCTGCCGCTTCAAAATGGTACACTTTAAATTTACGGCAGTTTTACGTCACTGCTTTTTGTATGTCGTTGTAAGCATGACGGTTTGGTCTGGTGTGTTGACAGAACCCAGCCGCATTTGACTTCCTGATGCAAAGAGTTGAGAGAACAATGCGCCATGCCATCGAGGAAGAGGAGAGCATCCCTTTGGAGCAGGTCACCAACTTCAATGAGGTATGTTGACTTTGAATTGATTCCTTTCATTATCGTTTGGTCTCTTCTTAGTGTTTATTATGCTAAGAAGTTTTCTCTGCACTGATCAAATATCTCTGGTATATTTTCTCAGGTTTGTGATGAGATCAAAAAGAAGTTAACTTCCCTTAAAGAGGTTCCAAACCGGATCGAGTGTCCCCTTATCTACCATCTGGATGTCGGGGCGATGTACCCCAATATCATCCTCACCAACCGCCTGCAGGTAAAACATAAATCAACATGCATAATGCATGGGATAAAACGCATAGAGAGGCTCGAAATTAAACACTTTCATTTAAACCTTTTAAAGCCATCTGCCATGGTTGATGAAGCCACTTGTGCTGCCTGTGACTTTAACAAACCTGGTGCTACCTGTCAGAGGAGGATGGCCTGGCAGTGGAGAGGAGAAATCAGTAAGTTTCATGTAACCTGTAACTAGCTGCTGCAAACATTGCTTTTACAGCGCGCGGAGGAAAAAAAAAAAAGTTGTGTTCACTTTTCCTGCAGTGCCGGCCAGTCGCAGTGAGTTCCATCGCATCCAGCAGCAACTTGAGTCTGAGAAGTTTCCACCGTTTTTCCCAAACGGTCCACCTCGGGCGTTCCACACGCTCAACAGAGAAGAGCAGGCCAAACACGAGAAGAAACGTCTGGCAGGTCAGCGCTTTAGATTTTCTATCTCTAAATGACTGGCTGCCTTAAAGCATTGTTTAACATGTCTTTTCTTTGCGTTAGATTATTGTAAGAAGGCCTACAAGAAAATTCACGTCACAAAGCTGGAGGAGCGGACAACCACCATCTGTCAGAGAGAAAACTCTTTTTACGTCGACACCGTGAGAGCTTTTAGAGATCGCCGATATGAATTCAAGGGACTTCACAAGGTATTAACAACGATCCCTAGCAGCAATTAAACTCAAATTCATTTTAAATAGCATGCTATAGTGAAATCTTGTTTCTCTTTAAATATATTTTGCTATAGGTGTGGAAGAAGAAGCTTTCAGCAGCTCAGGACAATGGAGACGCCGCTGAGGCGAAGCGCTGTAAAAACATGGAGATCCTGTACGAGTCTCTGCAGCTGGCTCACAAGTGTATCCTCAACTCTTTCTACGGCTACGTCATGAGGAAAGGGTACGAGTCAGCGACGGTTTTCGCCATTCAAACCCGCAAACACCATCTAACCGTCTCCTTACCCATGAGCCCTTCAGCCATGCTGCTGGTGCTGATGTTGTCTGTGCTGTCTCTGTGCTTCCATCAGGGCGCGCTGGTACTCCATGGAGATGGCTGGCATTGTGTGCTTCACTGGAGCCAACATCATCACTCAGGCCAGGGAGCTCATTGAACAAATAGGGTGAGTGTATTTTGATACACTACTTTCAAAATAAATGATTTTGATTAGAGGAAGATCTGGGCTAACTCAGGAATATATTTTGCTCCTACCCCGGTTATTTAAGATGTTGGTAACGTGACTTTGGTGCATTAATACTAGTAAAGTACTGCATTGTTGTTATCATCTCTAATACATGAGCTAAAAGATGATGTAATACATTTCCATTTGTCACATGAGTTCTTTCTCTTCTGCTTCTCTACCCCTCAGGCGGCCCCTCGAGTTGGACACTGATGGTATCTGGTGCGTCCTCCCTAACACCTTCCCAGAGAACTTTGTGGTGAAAACCAGTAACGAGAAGAAGCCCAAGGTGACCATCTCTTACCCTGGGGCCATGCTGAACATCATGGTGAAGGAGGGATTCACCAACGATCAGTACCACGAGCTGGTGGACCCCGCCACCCTCACCTACAACACCAGGTCAGAGAACAGCATCTTCTTTGAGGTGGACGGACCGTACCTGGCAATGATCCTGCCTGCTTCCAAAGAGGAGGGAAAGAAGCTCAAGAAAAGGTAAGGTAATTGTGGATTTCTTTAGTTTGGTTATTAAACCTATAAAGGATCTGCTTTGAGGGATTTCTTTCTGTTTATTTCAGGTACGCCGTGTTCAATGAGGACGGCTCTCTGGCTGAGCTGAAGGGTTTTGAAGTGAAGAGAAGAGGAGAGCTCCAGCTCATTAAGATTTTTCAGTCATCAGTGTTTGAGGCTTTCCTCAAAGGGACCACTCTGGAGGAAGTGTACGCTTCTGTGGCCAAAGTGGCCGACTACTGGCTGGATGTTCTGTACAGCAAGGTACAATCGTGTGTTTAAACCATGAAAATCATATCTGATTATTTTCATCATTATTTCTGACCTGTGGAGAAGCTGACATGAACCACTTGTTAATCATACGTTTTAACTACAGTTTCATTTCCAAGAAAAACTGTGTCATCAATACTAGTCCTCATCACCTTTACAAGAAGCTGATTGACTTATTTCACTTGTTTTCCCAGGCTGCCAACATGCCAGACGCCGAGCTGTTTGAACTGATTTCAGAGAATCGTTCGATGTCCAGGAAGCTGGAGGACTATGGAGAGCAGAAATCGACCTCCATCAGCACAGCAAAGAGACTGGCTGAGTTCTTGGGAGACCAAATGGTGAAGGATGCCGGCCTGAGCTGCCGCTATATTATCTCGAGAAAACCAGAGGGCGCTCCTGTCACAGAACGGTGGGACTATATATTTTTCATAACTCTGGGAAGGTGAAGGGTCTATATGGCGCTGTAGCTATGCCACTTTGAACACAAAACCCTTATGTTAGACCGTTATCCTGCCAAAGAAGTCCGTTCATTTAGAGGTCAGGGAACATTACTGATACAACATGAAGTTACAGAAATGTGATTACGCTACATTAATTCAGACTATAAACACTGTGTATAATTCAAATATTAAAGTATTTAGAAAAACTAAAAGTAAAAGTCAGACTCCTAGGCCATTGGTGACCTTGTTCAGAAGAATACAGTGTAACTGTAACTAATGTTAATTCTGGCCAAAGGCCTTTTGTTTCTTTTTATTTGTTTGTATAGAGAAAGGAATGAAAAGAGCAGGCATGGTGTCAGATAGATGTTCTACTGTCAGTGGTATCCAATAAAATGGTGTCAGTGTTGCTTTCCCTTTGTTAAATGTTGTTGAGAAGAAGCACTTTGTAACATAAGCAGAGTAAAAGCTTCGAGAGTGACAGCGACTGATGTGCGTCTTGCTCCATCAGAGCCATTCCTCTGGCCATCTTCCAGGCCGAGTCCAGCGTGAAGAAACATTTCCTCCGTAAGTGGTTGAAGATGCCCAGCCTGCATGACTTGGACATCCGCTCGGTGAGTTTTCAAACAGGTCTGCTGGACTTTTCTGTCGTAATGAACTCCAGTGCGCCCTCTTTTCTGACGCTGCTGTGTGCCCTTTCAGATCCTTGATTGGAGTTATTACATCGAGAGATTGGGTAGTGCCATCCAGAAAATCATCACCATCCCTGCAGCTCTTCAACAGGCAAGCAAAAAAATTTACACATTTCATAAGTATTTTAGCCTATCCCTTTTTAATGTAAACAGATACTAAATGTTTCCGTTCATCATCATCAGGTGAAGAATCCAGTTCCCAGAGTGAGGCATCCTGACTGGCTTCACAAGAAACTCCTGGAGAAAAATGATATTTACAAGCAGAAGAAAATCAGTGAGCTGTTCACCAGTGAGGGCAAGAGACAGGTTTGTTCTCCTCTGAGCAAAACATGAGAATTTCAACACGGACTTCAGAAACACTTTGGATGTGAAGTAGCTTTTCTACGATTCCTTCTGTGAGTTTCTTTCATTCTTTTCCAAACAACCTTTCCTCTGTCAGGTGGCCCATCAGCCTCTCCCAGAAGGCCAAGCCGCCGACATCGAGGACTTCGGGAGGCCAGCCAAACCGCTGCTGCCAGCCATCCTCATCAGCACCAAGCGGAAGCGGGCATCTCAGGGAGAGGACAGCCAGGTTGAGTCTCAGGATGTGGAGCTCACTCAGTCCTGGAGAGAGATTTTGGGGCCACCCCCATCTACAGGAAACACAAGGGTAAGCTAGCAGCAACAAGCACAAAGTGTTTTCTGTTACATCTGACACCACTTAGACACTCCAAATGTTCTTTAAATCAGCATCTCTCACATTCTACTCCAATGTCAGGTACACCTCTTTCTATGTAATGAGGCACTGAATTGGAGATCACTTGAACCAAATCTCATGACAAAAAGTATTAAGAATATAGGAAATAAAAATTATCTAGAAGGACGAGTTGGATGGCAAAAGTTGTATTAATTTATCTCTCAGTCTGAAACCTTTCTGAGTTAAAACATTTGTGTTGTGTTTCAAAATGAATAGGAACTTGTTTGCGGCATTCGAAGTCTGGGAGAAAAAAAAAGTGCATCTGCTTAACATCTAAGTCAGTTGTCATTTTCTATAAATAAATGACCATAATAAAAATAATGTTTTTTTGTAAGTTGGGAAAAATGTTGAACATAAAAAAAAAAAAAATCAAACACAAACCTATAAATAGCCAAACAAGAGAAAAACATATGTGCAGTGGTCTCTTGATTTTTTTCCAAAGCTGTATTTTCAGAGAAAGGATTCATCAGACAAATTTGACAAAACAGTCGAAAAACATGAATATTGCCTCTGCCTGTGTACAGGAGCAGCGTCTTGTGTGGCTACGGTACCACAAGAAGAAGTGGGAGCTGCAGCTGAGGCAGAGGAAGGAGAGGAAGAAGAGGAGGAGGCTGCTGGACGGTGAAGTGCAGCATGTAGGGAGCGGCGTGATCAGAGATGGCCCCACCACCGGCCTGGGGAACTTCCTCCGCAAAACCGCTCGCAGCATCCTCGACATGCCGTGGCAAATAGTTCAGGTGGGACAATGTCGCCTTAGTCGTCATCCTCCAATCAGTTAACCGATAACTTTTTTTTTTTTTTTTACACTCATCTTTTCTCGTGTGGTGTTGTATTCCTGCTCAGATTGCAGAAACGACTCACCCCGGTCTGTACAAGCTGTGGGCTGTGATTGGAAATGACCTCCACTGCATGAAGCTCAACATCCCCCGAGTTTTCTACGTCAACCAGAAAGTCCCCAAACAGGAGGAGGGAGCCACATACAAAAAGGCATGCGATGAGAAGATGCAGTAAAAATGTATTGTAGTTGTGATCTATGTTGTGAGAGCACGTGTGGTCAAAATAATGAGCTGCATGTTATCGTACTGTGTGGCTTCAGGTGAACCGCATGCTGCCTCGCTCTAACATGGTTTGTTACCTGTATGAGTACTGTGTGCCAGAGGACATGTACCAGGAGCACATCAACGAGATCAATGCGGACCTGTCCGCCCCCGACATTGAAGGAGTTTATGAAACACAGGTACAGATTCATGTAGATTTCCCTCGAGTGGTTCATTACCTCACTCATGAAGCTCTACAATGCCATAAAAGTCAAAACACACAAAATCCTACTACTGTGATCTCCTTCAGGTTCCGTTACTGTTTCGGGCACTGGTGAAGCTTGGATGTGTGTGTATGGTCAACAAGCATGTAGTGAGGGATCAGGCTGGCAGAGATGCCGACACTTTTGACCTGGAGCATCTGGAGATGAGGTCTCTGGCCCAGTTCAGCTACCTGGAGCCTGGTAAAACCTGTTTTCTTCTTTTTTTTCTTTTACCATTTTCTCTCTCTTCAACCCTACATTTTTGTATCATGTTTCCCGTTATATTATAAGTTTTACATCAATGTCTTGTTTTCACTCTTTTAGGTAGTGTTCGCCATATGTACTTGTATCATCACAGCCAGGGTCACAAAGCCCTGTTTGGTCTCTTCATCCCCTCTCAGCGCAAAGCCAGCATCTTCGTCCTGGACACAGTAAGAACAACAAACCCTATGATTTCTTCTAGTGGCAGAGTGTTGATTTATTGAATCATATATTTCAACGGGAGGCTCATCCAATGCCAACACATTTATGGCTGCTCTACTGGAAACATAAAAATAGTTGTTTAGAGTTTGGCAAAAGAGGAATATATGTTTTGATCCCAGCTGAAATACAACATCCCTCTGATCTCTGTATTTTGATCTACTAAGGTGAGGAGCAACCAGATGCCCAACCTGAGTAACCTCTACACAGCTGAGCGCACCGCTCTCCTGGAGAAGACGACAGAGGAGCTCCTCCCTCCAGAGAAACACAACTTTGAGGTCCGAGCTGAAAACGACGTGAAGGCTATTTACCGCGCTCTGCAGCGCATACTGCTAAGCTACAAGGTAAAATATACAGCAGCTATTTCAAATAAGGAATTGTCCTCTTACACAGATTACTATTTACTTCCATGTGCCTGGGTTATTGGTGTAGTATAATGCCTTTGCTTGGTTTATTGCTGCAAACAGGAGGAGCGTCGTGGGCCCACCCTCATCGCTTTGCAGTCAAACTGGGAGCTGCGGCGGTTGGCGGCAGGCATGCCGTTGCTCGAGGAGTTTCCTGTCGTTCCAGTACATGTGGTTGATGAGATCAGCTATAATGTGCTGGACTGGCAACGCCACGGTGCTCGGCGCATGGTCCGTCACTACCTGAACCTGGACAGCTGTCTGTCACAGGCCTTTGACATGGCCAGGTACAAACTGCACACTGCTGTCTCTGTGGATTTGATATTCTTTTACAGAGAAGGTGGCTGTAGTTTCCAGCATTGTATTTTCCGTTAGAAAGTTTGGTTGACAGAATCTAGATTTAGTTTTAAGAATCATTTGAACTAACAATGTCTCTTGCTTTCAGGTATTATCACTTACCTGTGGGGAACTTGCCTCAGGATGTGTCCATTTTTGGCTCCGACTTGTTCCTGGCGAGACATCTACGGAAACACAACCACCTGCTGTGGCTCTCTCCCACAGCCAGGCCCGACCTCGGAGGAAAAGAGGCCGATGACAGTCGTCTGGTGATGGAAAATGAAGACAGGTGCTCTGTGGAAATCAATGCTCAGGGCTGCTATTCCACAGGTACCACATAGCCATGACACAATGCCAAAAAAGCAGACCATAGAGCAAGTGCACATTCTTAGAGTGTCTATCTCCGTGTTTCTAAACCATCATCTTTCTATTTATGTCAGTGTGTGTGGAGCTGGACCTCCAGAGTCTGGCAGTAAACACCATCCTCCAGTCACAGCACGTCAACGACATGGAGGGCGGAGCTAGTCTGGGTGTCAGTTTTGATGTGATCCAGCAGGCCTCGTTGGAGGACATGATGTCAGGAAACCAGGGAGCCAGCTCTCTTGCTAGCTATGATGAGACAGCTCTCTGCTCCAACACCTTCAGGTGTGTAAACACAGGCTGTACATATGAAACGCACATGCATATTGGTAACTTAGTGCAGGGTTTTTTATTGGTCCATGTTTCTTTATTCCTCATTGTTTTGCTAACCTCAGTCTTTGTACTGTGTTGTGTTGCACAGGATCCTGAAGAGCATGGTGGTCGGATGGGTCAGAGAGATCACGCAGTTTCACAACGTTTACGCTGACAACCAGGTGATGCACTTCTACCGCTGGCTGCGCTCACCCAGCTCTCTGCTCTATGACCCTGCCCTGCACCGCACGTTGCACAACATGATGAAGAAGGTGTTTCTACAGTGAGTGCTGCATCATCCTCTTGGCTGCAAAACATATTGATTAAGTATCAAACTTTGTGTCATGAACAAGAGAGAGATTTAACTAGTACAAGTGGACAGGCTATCAGCCTCTCCAATTACTCTTCTTCACCTGTAGAGTAATCACATGTTTCTTATCATTCAGTGAGTGCTCATTTATTTGTTTAGCTAGAACCCCTTTTAGCTATTACTCTAGAACTATTCTTCCTTGGGTCTGTATAAAACTAGACATTGAAATATAACAATATAAAGTAGATCTTGAGCTAAATGTCACTGCACTCATTAAAGTGCCGATTACACTTAGTTGTTGCAACTTGATACAGTTCTGAGAGTAATCAATTTTGACTTTATAATGTACAATGTCAGAACAAATTGATAAAGAGCTTATAGTAGCTCTGCTGAGGGTGAGGTTTTCTAAGCCATCCTTTGGTCACACATTATCGAGCTGCAGTGTGAACTCCTTTTGATAATGGTTCTCTCATTGTGATGTCAGACTGGTGGCAGAGTTCAAACGTCTCGGCTCCACTGTGGTTTACGGAAACTTCAACAGGATCATCTTGTGTACTAAAAAGCGGAGGATCGACGACGCCATCGGCTACGTTGAGTACATCACAAACAGGTCAGACAGCTAGTCTCTGCAGGTCACACCAGAGAGCATGTTCTTTTTTTTTTTTTATCAACAGGTTTAAGGAATGTAACAGCGTTTATATTATCAGTAATTAAATGAACAAGCATAAACTTCCTCCATGCATAGAAAAATATAAATTTCAATTATATTTATTGCTTTACCTATTACAGCAGTAAAACTCCTGGGGTCCCTACGAAACAAGACATTTAAGCACAACACTAGAGCTTTTTTTTTATAATATAAATTATATATATCCAGAAGAACTGAGACAGACTATTTGCATCTGAGCCAGGACACTAAAATCTGAATAAAAATAAAAAACATCCATTAGGAGCAGTTTGATGTTTTGATGATGTAAACCACAACACTGTCTCAGCCAAAGTGAGTTCTATAAAGAAAAAACAGAGGGGAAAACTGCTCATTAGGCTAATGGAATGAAAAATTAAAGAATGAAGTCAGGCCATTATACTTATGTTGTAACTCGGGGATTCATGTCTTACAGGTCTTTGGTCAGTTTAATGTTGTGGCTCGCACCAAATGTTTGTCCAAAACCTTCGGTGCAGCGTAACAGCAGCATTTCTGAGGTCATCTCACAAGAACAAACCCTGGTGCTTTTAACTGTTAGATTTCTGATGATCATCTCCAAGCATTTAGATGTGTTTATAAACTTTTGTCGCCCTCAGTTTGAGGTTTTAATCCTCTCCTCACATTACCCAAAATCTGACACATCATCATCCTTTACTTACTGTTTCTCCTCTAGCATCCACTCCAGAGAAATCTTTCACTCCTTGTCCATCTCCTTCTCCCGCTGCTGGGAGTTCCTGCTGTGGATGGATCCGGCTAACTGCGGCGGCGTGAAGGGCAAGCTGCCCTCCGGCTTCATGTATGGAGAGGTAAAACAAACTTCTGCCTCACAATATATTTAATTAAAGTTGCAGAACTGAACTCACACAACCTCCCCAATTGTGTTAGAACGGAGCCAAAGAGAAGAAAAAGAGACAAGACGAGGGGGATGAGGAGGGCAGTGAGGATGAGGAGAACGAGGTGGAAGAGGAAGATGCTGATGGAGAGACAGATGATGTGGAGGAGCTGATTGAGAGCAACTGGAACATCATGCAGTATCTTCCCCAAACTGCATCCTGTCAGAAATACTTCCTCATGATCGTCTCTGGTAAGAAATAATCAATGCACATTTGATTTATTTCTTGCTTTTTCTACTTTCCAAATCTTACTCAGACACCTCCTGTTTTTTCACACCAGCTTACATAGCAGCGGTGTACCACAGCATGAAAGAGGAGCTGAGACGCAACGCTCCTGGTGCAACACCTGTCAAGAGACGTGGAGGTAGCCAGGCTTCCCAGCAGGCAGTGGGAGACTTGAGTGCCCTTCCCGGTAAGATCTACAATTCTACAATTAATTTAGCCGATTATTTTGTCCAAAGACATACATCAGAAAGTAAGTAGAACACAAGCAAGGATCTAGAGAGGAGGCAACATGGTCTGTAAGTGCTTTAAGGCACATGCAGTGCACAGACGCTAAGCACATGTGCTGTTTTGGGTAGTTTGAAGACCAGTCACTGCTGCGTTTTGGATCATGTCCAAAGGTTTGATTGTGCATTCAGGAAGACTTGTCAATAAGCAGTTTCAATAGTCATTGTGTGATATGTCAAGAGCCTGGAGCTGTGCAGCATGCTCTGACAGGTAAGGTCTGATCTTCTTGATGTTGTACAGGGCAAATCAACATGACCGGGCAATCGAGGCCACTTGAACTTCAACGTTAGCTGGTCATCTGTCATGACTTCGAGGTTTCAGGCAGACTTTGTAGGCATGATTTTGTTTGTTCCAAGCTGGATATTGATCTGAGGTTGCATAGAGAGACTGGCTGGGATGACAACAAGCTCAGTCATTGATTGTTTGAGTTGAAGGTGGGTTTCAATCATCCATTTAGAGATATCAGCTAGGCATGACGAAAGAGCTGGGTATCGTCAGCATAGCAGTGGTATCAGAAAACATGAGACTGGAATATTGCACCAACTGAGGTGGTGTATATGTAGAAGAGAAGGGGAACCACTTCGGTCACTTCTCACTTCCAGGACACGAAACAGCAGAGGGCAGATTCTGTGAAGCAAGTTTAGAGAGCATGGATAGGAGGATTTGTTGGTTAATTGTGTGAAACCAGCCTGTAGTTCTCAACCTGGGTTGGGTTGAGTGTGTGTGTGTCTTTTGAGCAGTGGCTCAGTCGAGCTTGCTGGAATAAACTGGGAACACACTGGTTGACACAGAGGAGTTAATGATGTGCACAACTGCAGCGTTAAATGTAGAGGAAATGGTCTGTAGGAGTCTTGATTGTCTTGATTGGGTCTAGAGGAAAGGTGGTGGGCTGAGAGTCTAGCATAAGCTTAGAGACTTTGTTTTGGTTAGAGGGGAGAATGATGACGTTAGTGAAGTCTTCCCTGGTGTTTCTTAGGAACTTCTCATTTAAGTTGTTAAAGTTACACTTAATCAAATGAAATGGGGCTTTTTTAAAACGTAAAGTTTTTTAATGATATAATTATATTCACAATGTTTTTTAAATGCTAACACACTATCATTTTCCTTCTTCTTTTGTACAGCTCTAAATAGATAAAAACGTAATACTTCTTGAAATGAAACAAAGATATACATTTTTTTTAAATCATGACTTAAGATCTAATCCGGTCGGGGTCAGGGAGGGGTCAAGTGGAACAAGCGATTTTAATTGCATTAAGGTCGAGACGTTCTCTCAGATTTAGTTTTAATTGCATCTCTCCCACAGGAATGATCTCCTTCTCCCAGGAATATGTGTCGAGTGAGCTCACCCAAAACTTTTTCACCATCACTCAAAAAATCCAGAAGAAGGTGACAGGCACCCGCAGTGTGACACAGCCCTCAGAGATGTTCCCTGTCCTGCCTGGATCACACCTGCCCCTCAACAACCCAGCACTGGAGTTTATCAAATATGTTTGCCAGGTAATGTTACTAAAGAAAAAAAAATATTAATCTAGGCAGTCATGATTTTCCTCTCACGCATTGAAATCGCATTAGATTATTCTACAGTTCTATTTCCTCGTCTCCACCATATCTATCTACAGGTCCTTTCACTGGACGCTAACATCATGAACCAGGTGAACAAGTTGAAAAGAGACTTGCTGCGCCTTGTCGACGTCGGAGAGTTTTCCGAGAACGCTCAGTTCCGTGACCCCTGCAACTCGTACATCTTGCCAGAGGTCATCTGTCACCACTGCAACTTCTGTCGTGACCTCGACCTCTGCAAGGACCCATCTGTGGCACAAGTGAGAGGAGGAGCAGTGACGTTCATCATACCAACATTATTATTACTCTTCCTCAGATTCGAGTTTGACAATTGGATTTCTCTCCTCAGGATGGATCTGTGTTGCCTCAGTGGTTCTGCTCAAACTGCCAGGCGCAGTATGAGACTGAGTCAGTCGAGGTGGCTCTGGTGGAAGCTCTGCAGAAGAAACTGATGAGCTACACACTGCAGGACCTGGTGAGACAAGAATGCCGATAATCTGCATCTTAACTGTCTGCTTCATTCACACGCATCTGTTTCCTAAAGCTGCAACACTTCTAAAAATCTGTGTGATTCCAGGTTTGTTCAAAATGTAAAGGAGTGAAGGAAGCAAACATGCCTTTGTACTGCAAATGTGCTGGAGACTTCGACCTCACTTTCCCCGCCAAGGTATTTGCACTCAAATATATCACACCAAACATTGCAAATGTTCTAAAGTTTCACCCTTCCGTGTGGTGATGACCGTGTGTGATTGCTCCTTTTTTGAGCTTTTCTTTTTTCTTTCTTTTATAGAGCTTCTCTGAGCAGATCGCGGTGTTTCGGAGCATAGCGTCTCATTACAACATGAGCTTCCTGGAGGAGACCATCGACTGGTTGCTTGTTATGAGCCCACACATCAGCAAGAGCGCGCACTAATTGAGAAATCTACCACAGAAGTGCATTAATCCCTGAGCGACTTCTGCGGCAAACTCTGTTCAATCTGGGAAACTTTTCCAGTATGTCCACTTGTTCTTAAGCCTTAATGATGTCAGGACAGAGGGGAGGCAGGCTGGAGGAGAAATGTGCTATAGATATGTTTGAATTTGTGATTATGCCGAAATAAGAGTATGTATGAGTGTACATTTTTATATTTGACTGTTAATAAATATTTTTCGACAGTTTTAAGCTGAATTTATTCACTGCTCAGTACTGTTGCACATTCTGAGTGTGTTAAACCTTCCTTCCGTACTTGGCGGCTTATGTGCATGATATTGTATTCTCTCCTCTCTTCCCTCGTGAAAAATGAGGGAGCTAGGGGTGGTAGAGCAACGGCCTGGTCAGATAGGGGTGAGTGCTTGCACTGATCAGGGCACCTCACCCTGACTCTGCTTCTCCAGCCTCTTTCTAAGATCTCTCTTCAGACTGTGTCTTTCTCTTTTCTCTTGTGTTCTCTTTGCCGTTCTTTTCCTGTGTAATGTTAGCTCAAGGAACAGTTGCATTTTGTCTATGGGGGGCATGTGGTAGGTTGGGTAGCATCAGTTTTGTCACTTATCAGTAGGGCACAGGGCCATAGTTGGGATATGGGAAGTCTTTACTGCTCACTTATCCTCTTACTAAGGCACACGTACCTTCTGTGTATTTCAAATCCCTTGCGCTCTACTTCAGCTGGATTTGAATGATCGCTTTCCTGCCTTGCAGTACTTGCCTATTCAGGTTTGGTTTTTTTTCCTCAAGTGCATTCTGAAAGTTTAAAAGCCTGGTCTACACCCCAGCTCTCTAGGGAAAGCCCTTGCCATGATTTTTGTAAGCTTGCTGTGAGGCATCAGTCCTTACCACCACACCATTGTCCTACCTTGCAGCGTTTACTTTTTTAATTGAAGTACTCTCCCGTACGTATTTCCAATCCAAAAGTGTGGTTCAAACGCAAGTAGGAGGAAGTCACATAATTGAAGCTACATGGAAAGGTCCCTGCTGGTATTTAAACTCTAAACCTTCTGGCTGGGAGATTGCTGGTTGATTTTCCACTTTGCAGCACAGTGTGGTGGTTCAAAAGCGTGGTCAAACCCCAGTAGCAGGAAGCCAGAACGTTGCAGCCCCTGTGAGGATCTGAACCAAGAACCGGCTTGAGGCAGCCCCGCAGAGTTTGCTTGTTCAAGTTGATTTGATTTCCAGTATAAAATGTTGAGATTTGAAAACATTTATACTCGATATAAAGAAAGAAAGAAAGACACTGGCAGGAATTTGAACCCAAAACCATCGTGCTGTGAGGCGGCAGCTAACTACCAACCTAAGTGCTCCTTGCAGCATTCTATTTTTTAGGTTTCATTTTTTTGCCATTACATTATGGTTTATTAAAAGCATGGTCCACAATCGATGGAAGGAAGAATGAGCAAGCTCTGAAAAAGGCCCCAGGTGGGATTCAAACTATAAAAATACCCAGAATTCTATGAGGTGTCAGTGCCAACGTAACCACTACACAAACATGCCACCTTGCAGTGCTAACCTATTTAAATGTATGGGTTTTTTTCCATTACATTGTGGTTTTTCAAGTAATAAGTTCACTTCTATGGAATTTTGAAATGTGTGGCATACAGTACTGGATTGTATTAGTGCATTATAGCCTTTTCATGCATATTCAAAAACCGCTTGTCCCTGTCAGAGTTCATGTTTCTTCGTAACATCGATAACCAGAAAAATCAGCTGCAAAGGTTACAATATTTCTGCACATGAAGATTCTAGAATCCTTCAGAAGAGAGCCTGTTAACAGCTGCGTTGAGCTTTAATTCAAGGTATTGACTGAATTAGATTTTTTGGGTATTTTTAGGTATTATTGGTTTAATCTAAACCCCCATGATTTCAAGTTGTTAAGGTCTTAACACTTTCATACAGGCAGAACATTTTTCAGAGAATATTGAGATCAAGTATTTCTCTTAAGGTTTAAATACATGTTTTATTGTTATTGACTGGAGGAGGATCTTTTTGTGATTGTTGATTTTCTGTGAGCAAGTCAGCATTACAGTGATCTAAACCCGCTGCATCTCCATCACTTTAACCTCATTGGCCCTTGAGATGACTCACTTTGCCTGCTGATGGGTGTCTCCCAGACAAGTAATCGCATTCAAACTCTGATCCGAGGCACAATTAGATTGGCTTCTTGGAGCTTCTCACTGACACAAAGTACACATATAGGTTGGCAAGTGAAGCACTTTGAGGGCCTTTGACTAAAATCTTTACATTTTCAAAGTTAGACATCTGAGATCTGACACTTTGAGTAATGAAACAAACAGGTGATAAAACGTAAGATAAGACATTCTTCATCATCAGCTTTTTTTACATTTCATAAACATGACTTCTAAAGCTGACATGTCACTATCTAGTGGGCTCCTTCATACTTCATGGTAAGTTATCGATCCACTAGATTTAATCTTAAATCGTTTTTCCCAACTGACATTTTTATTAGTCTCAGTGGTCCAGATGGATTCACACTTCCCACAATCTTGTTAGAGAAACCATTTTTACGGGAAATGGCAGCATTATTAGATTACTGCTCTTTGCCCTCCTCATGCGTCTCCTGGCTGTTTCCTCCTACATCCTCTGAACATATCAGGTTGAAATGAATGGTAATATGCAGATTTTTCTAAGTTTAATGTTTATAT